>NC_137046.1:41204603-41394603 GCF_032717465.1 Coenobita brevimanus
AGCTTGAAAACATTCCTATGCACTTTGTGGATACTCAGTAATGGTAAGTTGAACTGAGACTCCCTTTTCCAGCCTTGTGTAAGTATTCAGTAACATGTGTAAGTATTCAGTAACACTAAGTTGTAAATGCCAGTTTGATTTAATAATTGCTAGATCAGGGCTATACCACAGTGAGTTTTAGAATTAGTGTTGTTTATGACAGTATGGCTTGTTAGTGTTTGTGCCTCATGGTTATTGTGTATTGGTGAATTTTTAGTTGTGGAAATACTTGTAGCATGAGCACACATGAATAATACACACATTGCAGCAGTATATACCTAGTTTGTCCTCCCTCGCACGTGTTGAGTCATTTTGTCCAGGAGATGCTTGAGTCTATGCCTTTCATTTATTTTTTTATTTTTATTTATTTATATATTTTTGTATATATATTGAGAGGAGATGATCTTTCCTGCAGATATGGTTATTGCTTGACCTGTATCACCAGAGGGCAGTGTTCAAGCCTGCCTGTTTGAGTTGTACAATACATGGATTTGTTGTGTAGATGATTGACCCACCTTTGCTCCCTTAAACTGTTTCAATATGAGGATGTTTCTTTATTTGTACTGTTACCGTACTAT
This sequence comes from Coenobita brevimanus, assembly GCF_032717465.1. Taxonomy (NCBI): domain Eukaryota; kingdom Metazoa; phylum Arthropoda; class Malacostraca; order Decapoda; family Coenobitidae; genus Coenobita; species Coenobita brevimanus. The sequence continues at coordinate 41,205,221 of NC_137046.1, forward strand.
TTTATTCAGCTTTGGGCAGACTTTTCTGAACTGGGAGAGTTATATAGAACCCTCATTAACCTCTTCACTGCAAGAGATCTCCCCCAAACTGGGTAAAATAGTTTGGTTGTAGAGAGAATAAACCAAAAGAGAAGTCATCATACTGAAGTGTTTAATATTTTTCCTTATGCTTGTGCCTCAATAATTGGCCTGTCCATCAGATGGCCTCAGCTACTGCGCATGTCATGTATTTTGTGTAGGCACCACAAGGACACTAAAGGGTCAGATGGCCTGTGGAATGGCTTCACTTTTGATTCATGGTAGTATTTGTTGATTATACCAGTTATATATAACTTTTTGACAAACTGCAATAATGTTTATCAAGTTTAATGTTGCTCCATAAAAATATTTCTTGTCAGTAAAGTTCATTGAACAGTTTAATGCAATATAATATTTGTAAAAAATCATATGCATAAAATTCCTATTTTCCTTTAAAAGTCTAATATTGTATGTTGTTTAATTCCTGCCTTGTAGGAGTTGCGTGAAAAGAACCACTCAGTCCTGAAGGCCTTATCGATCACAGAGGAAAATCTGATGGCTAGACTCAAGCAGGTGGATGTAAGTGCTGCCCTAGTCTTCTTGCTTACTGGTGGTACTTTTGAAATGACATCATCCAGCCACCCACTCAGCCAAACAAGCAGTGCAGACAATGTTAATGCATCCCAAATAAGTTTCCTTTTCAGTGTATATGGCGACAGCAGAGGTTTGATGGGTATGGAGTGTTTGTTGACTTGAATGGGTGTTGGCTATCAGTAGCTTTCAAAAGTATGGCTTTATTATTTTTTTATTTATATACTTTGCTCATTGCTGGTTTTGGTCAGGCAGATATGACTGTTGAATCATGATAGGAGCTACGTTTCTTAAGTTGGTAGTTTGCTGCTGCATTCTTGAGATGCTGGATGAACTTTCTCATTAGCTCTAGAGACTAGTAGCAACTCCAGACCAGTTTCTTAAGACTAATGCATAGCTGTTAAATTTGTGGCTAGTTTGTTAGGTGTACATTTAGTATAATTATGGATCAGGCTAATTAAATCATTTTGCATTAGATTGTTGCAAGAAGCAGTTTTAGCCATGAACACATTTTTGTTGCCACTTTACACAGTGATCTGGTGAATTACTGAATACAGTTATGCAGGAGAATCTTAGGTGTTATAAAACGAAAGTTAATATTGCATTTTAAATGACCTTCATCTTAACAAAACTAACCTGGTGCATGGTATTTTTACTTCCCAGTATGTCTGTTTGTGATGGGCTGCTGCATGGCAGTGAGCCATGTATGATTATGCACTGTAGTCTGTATTGTATATTTCTGTTGTTGCTTTTACCAGTATATTTTAGCTATATAGTTGGTAATGCCATCTGTCCATCCATCATCCAATCTTATGTTGCCCTATGAGGAGTATAGGTGCCTGGGGCTAGGCAAGTTGGTCCTGACATTTAAGATGAAAGTGACCTGCCACACTCATCCTTGTGTGGCATTATGTGAGCAATAAACCCCAATCACCCTGATTGGAGCATCTTAATTACCCACTAAACCACCAGATGCCATAATTATATGGTTACCACCCAGTGTAGTAAACGATTTCCTGGAGTACAGGAAACCATTTGGCTTGTCACTCAGTGAAGAGTCACCTATTGGCAGAAGGAAGAGGAAAGCAAGACAGAAGAGGGGGTGTAAAGTCACCCATAGGCAGAAGGAAGAGGAAAGACGGAAGGAAAGAAGACATAAGCGGATGCAAGGAAGAGAGGAAGGGGCAAACACTCAAAGCAATACTACCAATTCCACGAGAATTAAAAGCTCTGAAACGAAGTTAAAATCTATGCATACCAAATACACTCTGCCTGATGGCAAGGCTGTAGTTTTTAAGGTACCACCCTTGTTCTCATTAAATACTATAGATACCTGGTAAGAAAGGTACAAAGCATCTTATGCTTATTTCCTTCATATATATGGGTGACAGCTTGTTGAACTGGATGGGTTACTTTCTGAAAGAGAGTAGTTGTTTAAGTGTTGCCCTTAAATTATGGATATAATACTCAGTGTTCAGCTTTTCAATAACTTTTTGCAATCATTTCTGTAGTGAGAGAAATGCCCAGAAGCTATAAAATGATTGTAATGGGCGATGTAAAAGAGTAGGCACTTGTCCTGAGGATGACATAATGAGAAAATGATCATGGGAAATGACTGAAGGATATGTGCCAGGAAAGGAGGTTGTGCATTTGTAACTCGTATTTCAAACAAAGATGCACATAAATATACGTGGTATAGAGGGAACAGAGATGATGTTGAAAGGAGCCTGATTGATTACGTGCTTGTAGAGAAGTTGATGCTGGGAATGGTTGCTGATACGAGGACTGTGAGAGGACGAGGTGGAAGTCTGTCTGATCATATGATTGTGGTGTGCAAGATCAAGCTGAGAGGAGTGAGGTGGACCAGGAGAGAGAGAGAAACAGTCAGGGAGAAAGACTGAAAGTCGAGGAGCTGAGGATCAAAGAAATGGCAGATGAATACAGGACCAAAGTAGGGGTGGAGTTGGTGTCAGTGAATTGGAATGAAGTGGATCTAGACAGCCTGTGAAATGCATAAGGAATGCTTAGTTAGAAATAGCGGTATGTGGTGTGGCAAGAGTAACAACAAAGAAGAAAGGTATGGCATGGTGGGATGAAGAGGTTAAGAGAGTAGTGGAGGAAAAGAAGAAGTGGCTAGAGTGGATACCGAACAGGGGTTCATTTGAAATAAGAACTGAATATACTGGGAGCAAGAAGCATGTAAAGAGACTAGTGAAGAGGAAAAAAGGAGGTGGTAAAGGATAATCTAGGTAGAAAGATGAATGCAAATTACCCTGAAAATACGAAGTTATTCTGAAAAGAGATGCGGAAATGTAGAAGTGACGACAGATAGAAGTGTGAAAGTATGAAGGATGTAAGTGGTAGATGATTAATCCATTGGGATGAAGTGAGGACCAGATGGAAAGAATATTTTGAATGCCTGATGAATGGGAAGAGAGGGTGTAGAACAATTGTATTCATGATTGGTTTTGGGAGTGTGCCAAGATGGAATTCAGTGCCAGGAAATGTGACACTCGCAGAGATGAAGAACATTGTGAACTGGCTGAAAAATAGGAAAGCAGCTGAGGTTGATGAGTTGTATGCAGAGATGATTAAGTGCAGTGGAGAGAGCAGAATAAAGTACTTGTTGGAGATATGTAAGAAGGCATGGATGAGCAAAACTGCCAGCGGAGTGGAAAAAGGCTGTGATTGTACCCCTGTACAAAATTAAAGGTGAGCAAAGTGAGTGCAACAGTTATCATGGCATAAGTTTATTGAGTGTTGTAGGTAAGTTGGAGGGATATGGTGGATGAGTGTGTGAGAAAGAGAGGTATGGAAGTCATTGAGGCTAGGGGACTGACAAGAGATCAAGCTGCCTGGATGAATGTTGTGAGAAGTACATGATGAAGGATTTGGCACCTCTTTTTTAAGTGACAACATCCGAATTGACTCTGTCAGATAAATGTGTCGAAATGTTTTTGGCATATCAGATATAGCCAGGATTCTGGGGGCTTGAATGGCGAGTGAATGGAAGCGTGACCCATTGGATTGGGTAAACTCGGGCTGTCTTGATGTTGCTACTCCTTACCCTGTCCAAGGGTGGAAAAGTAGGTCTGGACGATTATGATGATGTAGGGAAGGTACATTCATCTCAGCTAAAGTGCACCTTCGCAAAGTGCGTCTCGCCTACTGTGCAACAGGGGTCTGACAATAATTGATTATTTAGAAAGTGTTTGTGGTAGGTGGGGGCGCTTACCATCCACTCACTCGATGTAGTGCTGCTCTCGGGTGTCTGCCCTTTCATCTCCTTGATCCTTCTTGCCTTCCATCCTCTTCTATCTTTCTTTCCTTCATCTTTCCTCGTCCTTCTGCCTACGGTTGACTTTATGCTCCCTCATCTGTCTTTCTTTCCTTCATTCATTCCTCTTCCTTCTGCTTGTGGATGACTTTACACTGAGTGACAAGCCAAATGGTTTCCTGTACACCAGGAAACCATTTACTATGTTGGGTGGTAACCATATAACCAAATTATGGCACCTGGTGGTTGAGTGGGTAATTACGATACTCCAGTCGGATTGAGCCGGTGAAGGTTTATATCCAAGGGGTGGTTGGGGTTTATTGCTCATGTAATGCCACTCAGGGATGAGTGAAGCTGGTCACTCTCATCTTAAATGTCAGGACCAACGTGCCTAGCCCTGGGCTCTGATGCTCCTCATGGGGCAATGTAGGATTGGATGATGAATGAAAGAAAGTGTGTTTGCTATTTGCAGTGTGCGACGAGCATGAAAAATTAAGGCAAATACGGTATTCTCTCGCAGCTCGTGAGTATAATTTGTAGCGTGCGATGGGTAAGGGTGAGGCTGGTGAGTATGTGTGGTGTGGTACGGCTGGTGTGTAAGTGGTGGCCACAGCAGCAGGGTGATGTCGTAATGTCAGTTATGTCTGACCTGGACTTTGAGGGTTTCCTGGAGCACTAACAGGCAGCACCTAACCTAGTGCAAATCAAGATGTGCATTTCATAAAACTGGCCACACAATATTGTGCTTTAAAAGCATTTGTTAATCACTCGCACAGTCGTCACCAGGGTTGCCATTTGGTATTTTTCATTACCAAATGTGGGGCAATTTGGTAATGAAAAATTCGATCAGTAATGATTCAGAATGATTAATTACCAAAAATTCGATCGGTAATGATTCAGAATGATTCATTACCAAAACTATTTTTCACATGTATGAGTGTACCAAGGATGGAGACGGTGGATTATCTTTTTTTTTTTTTTCCAAGAAAGAAGGAACCAAAGGCTAAGATCCCACAAACTGTTCCTTCCAAGAAAAAAAAAAAAAAAAAAATACAAAAGAGAGCCAAAACCCCTCCAGTAGTGATGAGAGTATTAGGAAGGCATGGGATGTGACCCATGCAGTACAGCTGTTGAGTGTTTTGATTCAGCTATTGTGGTACTGCCTGGGGTACCACAACAACAATTCACATTATCTTCCCTTTGTACAATGCTGGTAAGGATTTTAGTTTTCATAATAAGTATACAATATTCCTCTTTCATGTTTCTATTGTAAGTTTTCCTTTTGCATTTTAGTTAGGGATAGGTATTGGTGAATCAGTATACGAAAATTCAGGATGTGTCACCCATAAAGCCATTTTAACGTGGGATCTTATGTTTCGCAAGGTGCAATTTATAAAGTGCAACTGGCTTGTGTCGCCCATATTCATGCCTTTTACACGAGATGACTGTATATGGAAGAATTGTTATCAAGAAAGTAAGAGAGAGATCAGAAATCCTAGTGAGTGATGAACACGGGTTTAGGAGTGGCAGAGGATATGTGGATCAAATATTTGCAGTGAGACAGATAGTGGAGAAGGCTTGTGAGAAGGACTGTGAGGTGTTTATGACATTTATTTATTTATCTGGAAAAAGCATGTGACTAAGTAGACAGAGAAGGATTGTGGAAGGTTTTGCACTTGTATGGTGTAGATGATAAGCTGCTAGGTGTCGTCAAGAATTTTTATGACGGTATTGAGGCATGTGTAGGGGTAAATGGGCATCTAAGTGAATAGTTCACAATTTGTGTGGGCATGCGACAAGGTAGTGTGATGTCTTCATGGCTGTTCAATATATACCGTATATATATGTATACTGTATATATATATATATATATATATATATATACCATATTTGCTGGTGTATAAGGCCGACCTGTGTATAAGACTACTCCTAATATTTCCATACAGAATGAGGGTTTAGAGGTGCACTCTGCATAAGATGAGTCCCAACTCTTTAGATACAGGGAGCTTGCCTCTCCAGTAACCTCAGTCCTTTATCACTCTTCCCACTCACCAGTGAAGTGATACTGCAGTATTAACACATTGCTAAGCAACACAGCCTTTGGTTAGGTTTTACTTTAAGCCAGCTTCTTCTGTGGGTTTTACAGGCTATCTATGCTGCATATGCCATGTCCGATATCAAAATGGGTTATAATTTAATATTCAAGTTGTAACTCGTACTGTATTAAGAACTTAAAATCATGTTAATGTGAATTTTGTAAAATACGTTAAAGGAAAGTTACAGTTTATTAAAGTCATCACATAAACTGTCAGTGATTAAAAGCCTTCAAAATCAGTATCATCCATATGTGACATCATAAGTTCATAAACATCCTGCATTAAAGTTTGCAGTTCTTTGTCGTAAGGATCAAACTCTGAATTCAAAGGTGTAGCTTTGGCATCGGCTTCTTCCTCATCCACCCACAAAGTGTCATCTTCTGTTCCATCCACTGAACAGGATAATCCACATTTCTTAAAAGAATTGATGGCTCTTTCCACAGAAATATCATTCCATGCCTTGATAAAAAAAATCACAGCTCATCCAGACCTGAAGCACGCATATTCTGACCACTTGTATACGACTTTTTACCATTGATCATTCACTGGTTCCATTGCTCATGGATGTGGTCTTTGAATGGTTTATTCAGACAGACATCAGGTGGTTGTAGGACTGAAGTTATTTCACCAGGAATAATGGCATTTTCACTTGTTTATCACTGTTGGTAATGAGCCCTGCTTCAGATTGGCAACCCTGTGCTCGGTGGTAATTTGTAAACAACCCAACCAGTCGCTATCGAGACACACAATGGTGTTCATGGCATGGACTTAACAAGTTACTCATCTTTCTTATGTCTTCATGGCCATATCCATTATGATATTTTTTATAAAAGTTTGCATTCATGGAGAAATTAAGTTGTATTTGATGCTGATGATAGTAATTTCAACAGTTTTGGACCATATATGTACTATGTTCTAGGAAATAGGGTTAAGGTGAATGTTTGGTGATGTTCCCTATCACGCCTGTGAATCCCATAACCATAGGATGTACAGGTTAGGATTTTATGCTGGGTATTTAGGACAACCCCCAATTTTGGGCATTTTTTTTAATGAGGTTCAAGAGTCGTCCTGTACACTGGCAAATACGGTATGGATGGGGTGATGAGAGAAGGAAAAACATGAGTAATGGAGAGAGGGATGGCATTGGTAATGGATGGTGGTAGGTGGAAGATTTCAAATTTGTTGTATGCTGATTATGCAGTGCTACTTGCAAATACCAGACAAGAACTTGGTAAGCTAGTGCAGAGTTTTGTTGATGTCTGTCAGTGTCGTGCCTTGATAGTAAATGTAGAAAAGAATAAAGCGATGGTAATTGAGAGAGAAGGTGACCCCCAGTGTGATGTTACAGTGAATGGAAAGAGACTGTAATTGGTGAGAGAGTTCAGATACCTGGGAAATGATAGAGAAGAGAGGAAAATGTTCCAAAGAAGTGAAAAGTAGAGTAACACTAGGAAAGAAAGTAGCTTTTGCTGTGAAAGCCTTGATAAGAAACAGAGGCTTGAGTATTGCAGCTGCACGAGGCTTACTTGAAGGAGTGTTAGTGCCAACTTTAAATATATGGATGTGAGACTAGGGTGTGGCATGAAAATGAAAAGTCAAGAGTGAGAGCAGTGGAGATGGGACTGATGAGGAAATATGTGGAGTATGGAGAGTGGATAGGATACGGAATAATGTGATTCATGAAAGATGCGGTATGAGGAAGTCTGTGGACACCAGAATTGAAGAGAGTGTACTGAGATGGTATGGTCATATGGAGAGAATAGGTAAGAATAGAGTGGTAAAGAAGGTATATCTGAGCGAATTTGAAGGAGGGAAGAGGCAAGGAAGGCCAAGGAGAAGGTGGAGGGATACGGTGGATGAGTGTACGAGGAGGAGGGGAATGGAAGTCATTGAGGCTTGGGAACAGACAAGAGATTGAGCTGGCTGGATGAATGTTGAGAAGGAGTGCATGATCAAGGATTTGGCACCACTTTTTTATTTGACAGCATTCAGATTGACTCTATCTGATACTTTTCTGTGAAGCTACAGAATGTGTTAAATGTTTTTGGCGTATCAGATAGTGCCAGGATTCCGGGGGTTTGAATGATGAGTGAATGGAAGCATGGCCCATTGGATTGGGCAAACTTGGGCTGTCTGGATCTTGCTGCTCCTCACTCTGCCCTTGGGTGGGAAAGGATGTCTGAATGATGATGATGATGATTGTGTAATGACACATAGTAATAATATAATTTGTTTCAGGTGTTCAGCATTAAGATTCTGTATATAGAATTAGTGTCATTGTACTGTATGTAGTAAAAAGTGACATGGCCAGTGTATATACTGGCTTTTCTTGAAGTTTGTAATTTTAGCTTTTGACATTGTATATCTATCTTTATCTATCTATCTATTGCCCGATGCCCTAATCCCGCAGAGGATGGCTGCAGACAAAACGTCTCCAAGTTGCTCTGTCACCCACCATTTGACTACCCTCCCCCCAGCTCACTCCCCCCAGCTCACTCCCCCCTCCCTCATATACCTCTCAACTCCATCCCTTCACCTCATCCTCAGTTTTCCCCTCCCTCTCTCTCCCTCCACTTCACCTACATACACCCTCTTAGTCAGTCTTTCATTCTCCATTCTCTCCACATGTCCAAACCACCTCAGTGTATTTCTCCTAATTTTCTCAACTAGATCCACATCCACCCCACAACGTTGTATATAGCGATAAATATTCTATTTTCATTTATTTACTGTCTTAAATGTCAAGACCAACTTGGCTAGGCCTGGGCTCCTACACTTCTCTTGGAGCAACACAGGTTTAGGTGATGTATGTATTTATGTATGTTGTTTTTTCTTTTATGTTGTATGGTACTGTTGTATATGCATGCCTGAAGATTAATGGATGTATCTGTACTGCCAGGAAGCGACAGGTGTAGTGGAGGAGGAAAAGACAAAGGTGCGTGCCGTCCTAAGAAGAATCTTCCCAGAGGTTGTGGTTGACGATGCTCTGGTAAGTATACGACTCCCACTTTTAGCTGTAATATTTGTGGATGTGCTAAGTGATGCATTTTTCATGGACAAAACCAGGGTGTGAAGTTTTGTTTGATTGTAGTTTAGATACATTCATAGGACCTGGGAACATTAGTTTTATAATGAAATTGTTAATATAAATCATACAGAACACAAGTAATGGGAAAACTTTACTTCCTGTTTTATTTTTATTAGTTCTAATCACTGATTCCAAAATGTTATTAAGGTAAGACATTAAGATAGTTATGCATTGCTTTTTTGTGTCCATTACCTGCCCATGAATACCATAGTTGCAGCTGTTATCCACCCTGAAGTTAAACATGGTTCCACATACAGTTTGTGTCAGTGGTAGCATGAAGCTCTTTTATGCTCCTTTTTATTTTTGCCATAAGTGCTGAGAATTAGTGAAGAATTAGTGTCCTACAGCAGTTGTTCCCATTTCAGGCCCTTCCTGTTAGGAAAAAGGCATTCAAGGTAAAACCAGTTGTTAGTCATGCTTTTCTAAAATGCTGACATCCATCAAATTAAAATGTCTAAATGAACATGAATAACAAGGTTCCGGGCCTTTTACAGTGTAATGTTGAAACTGCAGTATGAAGCAGTCTTAATATCTCAGTGTTTTCGCATTTTATTGTTCGTAATCATTCATGGCATAATATTTATGCAGAAGTTTAACAGTCGGGTTTGCAATGAATATAATTGTACAGTGTTCTCAAATTGTGCTTCATATGTGTACTCAGCTTCACAAGAAAGATCAGGGTTCTTCAGTACAGCTGTGTAATAACTAATTGCTCTGAAATTTGCAAGATATGGGAAATTCATCTGCCAGAAGGAGTCAGTTAATTGTTTAAGAAACTGAAAATAATATGATGGGAAGATTTTGATGTATAATAATTTATAGCCTGAGAATACAGTATGCAAACTAAGAAGTTAAAAATCATTCACATGTAAGAACTGAACCGGAAAGGTTCTGTAGCATTGTTGTAAAGTATATGCTAATGAAGGTCTAATGACTAGATCACTTTATAGCTGAACTTAGCCCCTCCTGCCCTCAAACTCATTCATATACAGGCTGTCACAGAACTTAATGCACTAACTTCAGGAAATTACTGAAGGCATTCTAAGGTACAGATGTCCTGTGAACATATGTTGAATTTCCAACTGCGATGGAATATTGGGTTTTTGAATTGAGGGATGGTGGCAGGGAAAACCACCCTTTTCCCTCTTAGGTGCCAGCCTCAGTATGCAACAGTAATGGCAGGTAAACCACTCATTTCCTTCCTAGTTATGGGCTACATCTGGCTGGAGCTCCTTAACCCACTAGACCACTAGCCATCCATTTGTCAGTTGAATATTACTACCTTTTATAGTTAACTGTTTGGCTTGTCTTTCAGTGTAGTCATTTAAGTTTGCACTATATCATAAGTAGATACAGAGTTATAAACTACCAGTAAAGTACGCTTTGTGAGCTCCTGACAAGGGCACGAGCATTTGCACGTATGCATATCATCATAATTTTATCTTAGCGTAAACTTTCTACATTTCCTGTGAGGTAATTGAACAGTAACACAAAAATAATTTAAATTAAATTTCTCTCTCTCTCTCTCTCTCTCTGGTGCACAACACACACACACACACACACACAACTTGCGAGTGTGCAGTCAACATATAGAAATGAAAAACAACTCATACCTTGCATGTGTGACTTTCATAGTGCTTTAGATCTGCTTCATTGTGGAGCATGTCAATTGAAGCCCACGGTACATTCCCATGGAAAGCTGGGATTTCAAGGGGATTCTTTAGTCTCATGAGTAAAAATATAGCTAAAATCAAAATTTATTGAATGTATTGACTACCTTCTGAAAGAATCATTTCTCTGTCTTACATAGTGGAAAAGTTATTAGCCTCTGAAAACCATCATGGTCTGGCTGTGTCGTGTCGGGCTGCTCATTTCTCAGCTGAATGTAAACATCAATTTTGCTATGCTTGCTAGATCACTTATAATAAACAACCTCTCCAGATAAATTGTAATAACCCAAGAATAAAACAATGGAGTGTTGAGTTTGGCAATGTGATGGAAGTAGTGAAAGCTCAATTATCCTTGTTCAGAATACAGGATACAGATTTTGGCACATGCGGGCTGTGACCAAATGACACAGTGGTACGGTAAAACATAAAATTATCTGTATGATAGCTTCCATTTTAACAGTGAGCGTCTGGTTGCTAGCGAGCGAGCCACGGGTAAGCAGGAGTGAGTCTGCCCCCCACCCATGCCTCCCGTTCATGACCCACTTCCAAGATTGGTAGGGTGGAGTTTGATGAAGCAATTGATAAAGAAGGGAAGCCACCACCAGGGAGATGCTCTTGTTTGCTCAGTTGCTAAGTATGAAGCATCTGGCCAAATCATTTCTTCTCCCTGAGAGTCTTATGTTTTTCTGATAATTTCTGGGGTGGTATATAAACTTTTCTTGGTAAATCTGTTTTCCCATTCATCTAGCTGTTCCGCTGTGGTAACTCTTATTTGATTTGTCAGCGTAATGGTGGAGGGGACTGTCTTAAGCTAAATGTTTAATTAAACCTAACCTGACATACAATAACTGTACATAATAGTTTAACCTAACCTAACCAACATTTGGGAAATGGAGATAACGAAATCCACCTTTGAGTGCATTAAAATTCTTCCATTGCGCTGGAAACAAACAATCGTAGGAATGGCTTAACCCCTCAGTGGCTGTGGGTTCAGAAATTTGTATGCTTCCTGGCCAGCCCCGGGACCATTTTTTCTGAGTTCTAAAATCAATTTCTTTTTCTTACAGATGTGAAGAGAATCTGGTTCACTTGGCAATGTGTTTTTTAGCTTCCTAAACTGATCCTGTGATTTACTGTATTCACGAAAGAATTAATAAAATTACAGTGCACGTGCCATATGGACAAAAACATCCTTGATGAAGTGACCTCCTTGTTGCGTAGGATGGTAGTGTAGGGCCATGGAAGTATATGAGTGACCTTCGTTCCCTTCATATAATTTTTTTTTTTTTTTTTTTTTTTTTTTTTTTTTTTTTTAAGCCCGCACTAACCCTACGTCACTGCCCGGTACGGTAAAGCATTGTTCAATGCGGGGGCTATTAACCCTTTAACCGCGGGCATTGTTCTGACCCGACTGGCCTCTCCCATGGGGGTTCCACCAAAATGTAAACAAACCTTTAAAACTTTATAACTATGCACAGAATAAAGCTAGAGCAAAAAATAAGGTACCATTAGAAAGTACTAGCCTTCAGCTTTGAAGTGATGTAGGTTTCATGACTTCGTGGACTTTCACTGGATGGGCAGTGCCGTTGGAAGTGAGCGATCTAAAATAACTATTTTTCGCCTCACACACCAGTACCAAATGCCAACCACACTCTGATAATAATACTGTAAACATATATGAACACTGCACATACGATAAACAACCACTCTGTGTTCACTGAGGTAGTAAAAGGCACTGTAATTGCCCTCACTTCACTTCCGCATCACACGCTCACTGACGTTTGGTTAGCGGCGATGTTTTCATTATTTCTAACTTATATTATTATGTTACATATAATCTGGGCAATATACATTATATTTACACTGCACTTATTACTATATTGCGTCACTGTTGCATCACAGAATCACAGCAGTGCCGCAGATTTTCTTATTACCATATCACTTATATACTGGCCAAATTTACATTATTTTCTAGATAAAATATCCCTTATTACTACACTGTACAATTATTGGTAAAGCACGTCACTGTTGCATCACAGAATCACAGCAGTGCCGCAGAGTTTCTTATTACCAATCACTTGTATACAGTAATCCCGCATTTTTTGCGGATTTTTTGTCTACGGTTTTGCCCTCTCGCGGATTTTCTTAGCATTAATAAGTTCAACAAAAATATCCTTGAATATACAGAAAAAAAAAAAAAAAAATGAAATTCCCGCAGCTTCCAATTGTAGCGCGGTAAACTCACGCCACCCTCTGTCCCTTTCCCGTGGCCCCTTTGCCAGTGTTACCATATCTAGCATAATTTTATTCTTTTAGCATAATTTTGATCAAATTTTCGAGTCTGGAATATTTTTTAACATATTAGAAGTTTTAGAATCATTCTAGCATAATTTTGAATGGAATGGAATATTTTTAGAATCATTTTATAAAAGCTACAAATCAGAGAGAGAGAGAGAGAGGACTAAGGTAAGATGTTTGAATAATTGGTTACTTTCAGTTTGGGCTTGGTTGGGTTGGATTAGGTTAGGTTAGGTTAGGTTAGGTTGGATTAGGTTAGGTTAGGTTTTAGGTTAGGTTCGGTTAGGTTAGGTTAGGATAAGTTTGAGCTTTGTACTTTACCCATGAAACCTAGGTTTTTCCGATGGATTTTGGTATGATTCATTCGATTTTCAGCTTCATTTCAGTCGGAAATGACCATTTTCTGTGTTTTCCCCCCTCCCTATAACCCCCGATTCCCCAAAGATCCCTCATTATTTCAGGGGGATGGGGGGGGGGTCTTAACTCAAAATCTCGTTATTTCCGACGGAAACGATGCTCAAAATCGAACGAATCACATCAAAATCCATCAGAAGAACGTAAGTTTCGTGGGAAAAAGCAGTATGGGTAGATACCGATATTTATCCTCTTACTGTATGTAGGTTCATTTTAATATTTTCATAGTAAACAATACATAATTAATATGTTGCACGAATATGTATAGAATTTTATCATTTAGCTTCAAGTTAGCATAATTCATTTTTTACTTGGAACAAATATGCTCAATCTAGCATAATTTTTTCATTGCCCTAGCATAATTTCGTTGTTTGGATATGGCAACACTGCTCTCTGTCCCGCATTCTTCAGTCCACGCCTGACTGCCTTAAGTGGCTGTTGTGGTTGTAACCACACTATGATATGAGCCTCTTACCTCCCACTTGCTTTCCACATGGCCCCAGGACGTAAGCCAGCCTCACCAAGGGCTAATAATACAATTAGTAAGAACTCCAAAGTGACAAAACGATCAAGTTATGACCTTAGCAGAGAAAATTGTGTTACTGGACAAGCTAAGAAGCGACCGTGCGAGTGTTTGCTATCGCCAGTTAATGCATCTTTTTATTTTGTACTGTTTTGTTAATAAATGTGTAGATAATTGTGTATTACAGTACGGTGTTACGTTTTTCCTTCATAATGGAGTATGTGCTTTCAATCTTGTAAGAAGGTATTTCGGGATGAGTATGGAGGTTTCGGGACAATTCGCAGTCACAACAAACACAAAACAATTCGCCTTCATTAATGAAGATAGCTATGGGTGACGCTAGAATATAATTCAAAGGCGACTACAGCGAGGAAGAAACAAGTTAATTATTGACTAAAGGTGCAACTAATAAATAATATCCAGAACCTACGCTACTGAACATAGACTGCTGGATCCCCCTGAAATATAGTTATCAAAGTATTGATTAATTAATAATAAGTATATTGATGAAAGTATTGATTAGTATATTTATAGAATGGCGGGGAATCGTCCAGGGTGCGAATTGTTCTGAAGGGGAATCGTCCATGTTTTGACGGGGAATTGTCTGACGGCGAATTGTCTCGCAATCAGTATGGACATGGACTGTGTGATGGGCAGCATGGTGGACACAAGTGCAAGTTTTCAATTGTTAATAGAGTATTCGCGGAATTGACTTTTCGCGGGGGTTACAAGAACGTAACTACCGCGAAATATGCGGGATTACTGTACTGGCCAATATATACATTATTTTCTAGGTAAGATATCCCTTGTTACTACATTATACAATTATTGGTAAAGCATGTCACTGTCGCATCAGAGAATCACAGCAGTGCCGCAGATTTTCTTATTACCATATCACTTATTATACTGGCCAATATTTACATTGTTTTCTGGGTAAAATATTCCTTATTTCTACATTATCCCTTATACAATTATTGGTAAAGCACGTCACTGTCGCGTCACTGTAGATCACTGTCACTTTCAGTATTTACTTAGAGAGTGGTACTCGGCAAAGCAGGGAGTCACACAGAGAGCGACTTGGCATTCCTGGCACTGGTGTGTGCTCATTTTTCTCGCCCGAGGCCTCCGTGTGATGTTATGACACACACTGCAGCGGCCCTGTGACAACCTGCCACCTGCGGTGAGAGGAAGTTTCACAAGCTGGTTCCGGGTCATGTAATTGCGGCACTCAAGATGGTCAGGTTGTGTATCAGTGTCGCCTCGGGACCAATGCCGTCACTTGACCAAATCTTGCAAGCAGCTGCTGCACAACATTCTTGGAGAACTGTCTCAGGGATGGTTGCCTTATGCCCCCGACTTGTGTCTTGTAGAGGAGGAAGGCGTTGAGCATGCGCATATCGGGCATGTGGAGGCAAGCCTTCCTGTACCATTGAGTGTTTCTCCTGAGACAGTCTGTCTCACTGATCATCATGTCAGACTTATCAACAAGTCTCGTGTTGATATTGTAGTCAGTGACGGTATCTGGCTTCATGATTGCCTCTCCCGTCCTGTAGCTGACCTTCCCAATTCTCTGCAATTCCCACTTGTGAATGGTGCTGAGCATATTCACGACCTTGTCGTGCCACTTGATCACCAGAAGCTTGTCAGACTTCTTCAGGTGCACATCTCCCTTGGATGAGGATGATGCTTCAGGGAAACTTGGCCACTCTTTCCTGTGGCTCCGTACAGTGCCAACAGTGCCGATGCCATGTTCAGCCAGGTATTTGGCGAGTTCCCGTGCTGTGTAGTAATTGTCCGTGTACAGCACATGATTCCCACCAAAATATCTCTCCATCAGCAATTTTACTACGGAGCCAGAGAAGCCAAGGGGGTCGTTCCTGTCCACGTCGATTGTGCTAGCAGAGTAGATAACGAAGTCAAGGATATACCCCGTCTCACAGTCATATGGCACAAAGAACTTTATTCCAAAGCGGTGGCGTTTGCTGGGGATGTACTGCATGAATTCGAGACGTCCTCTGAACAATACCAGGGATTCATCTATGACGACTTTTTGCATAGGACGGAAAAATCGCACAAATCGATCCCTAATCTTGTTGAGGAAATCCCTCACTTTCCACAAAGGGTCAGTTTGGGACAGGTTTTCATTGTCAGCAAAGTGCAGGTATCCTAGTACCTGTCGGAACCGATCTCATAACATGTACTTCCCGAATGTTGGGGTTGAAGTGATGTCATCGACCAGCCAGTACTCCTCCAACTCATGTTTCTTGACATGGGGCATCAAGAACATGAGAGCAAAGAACACACACAGCTCTCTGATCCCTACAGGCAACCACGACACCTGCTTTGGTGAGCCAATAGGTCCCAGCCCTTCTGTAGCACACTGAGCTGTATACCTATTGGTCTCATCGCTGACAAATTGCATAATTTCATCATCCATGAAGGCCAGGAAGTAGTCCACAAAGTCATCTCCGGCATTGCATGGGAAGGCAGGCTGTATACTGGCGTTCGTCATGTCAAACGGCGGATTGTGTTGCTGAAAATCAGCAGTCAGACCACACAAATGCATCCATTTTCCCGATGCGTGGTTCAGTGCCAGTGTCAGGTGGAGTTGCACTCTTTTTCCTGGTGAGGAGGAGTTGAGATGGAGGCAGTGGGTGAGGCAGGAGCTGAGCGGGAGGGGGGTGAGCGGGCAGGAGCTGGGCAGTGGGCAGGCGGGTGGGTTACTGACCTGATGTGAGGTAAAGCCTGACCTCGCTTTGTTCCCCGTTTATCACCCTGCTTTGCCCTCTGGCTGCCATGCATCCCCTTTGTTCTAGCCCGGCCTGCCCTGCCTACCCTGCCTGCCTGGCCTGCCTTCCCTTGCTGTGCAGGCTCTGGCAATGCATATTCCACTGAGGAGAGGGCACAGCAGAAGATGAAGATGATGTGAGGGCAGTAGGGCTAGGGGAACGGGAAAGTGGTGGGAAATGCTTGCTAGGGCCGGGTGTAGGAGACGTAGCTCTCCACTTCACTCCCTTCCCATGTGCTACACCCATTTTCCCCATGGGTGCCTTCCCTTTTCGTGAGTAAGTTGTGGGCAGTGTGGGGGAGACAACCTGCACAATTTCATCACTGTCACTGCCCAATTGCTCACCCATAACCGGTTCCCCAGCAATAAGAGCATAATCTTCACTGCTTGCGGTTATGGTATCACTTTTACTGCCACAATCCATTGTCGTACTCACAGTTTTATCGAGCTTCGTCCTAATTTCTGGGGTGCTCAACCCCTTCTGCCTCGCCATCAGGAGTTCCTTCTTTGGTGTAGAGGTTGAAGGCACACTAGCACCAGGATTTTCCGAGGAGGAAGTGAGAGATGAGGACTCGGGATGGAGCGCCATTATCACACACAGAGCTGGACAGATACTGACTGATGCGTGTCTGGGCAGGGGTGAGGTGGGCCCCCAGGGGGTGGGAGGAGGGAGGTGGGGGAGGGCTGGAGTGAAAGAACTTGATAGCTACTCTTGCGTGAAATAATTGGCGTGCGGAAAAAATGTGCGGTATTCAAAATATTCACGAACATTCGAGAATGACACCCGCGGTTTGGTCCAGTTTTTTCAACGTCACTCTGGAATGACACCCGCAGTTAAAGGGTTAAGGGGCTAATGGAATACATTGTTGTTTGTATCAACACTCCCTCTTTAACACAGTCACAAAAACGAACAAAGAATGAGCACTAAATGTACACATAACTTAATCAGCAGAAAGACCTTACCAGTTCAATTCATATTCCTCCACTTTGTTTTCTCTATTTTTTGGACTATTTCAGGATGGTAAGTTATCTTTAATTGACCCCCCCCATTATTATCATCACGTTCCTTAACCCCTTAATAGCCCGGTGTTGATAACGCTTTAACGAATCAGCGTCAGTGACGTCAAGTTAAGCAAGCTATTTATATAAAAAAAAAAAAAGAGGGGGGGGCAAACAGTTATGGGAAGGGAATGAAAGTCACTGGTATGCTTTCATGACCTTACGCTACCATCCCAAGCAGTCAGGCGATCACTTTATCCTGGATGTTTTTGCCGATATGGCACATGCACCTTAATTTTATGACATTTCGTGAACCATAGCAAATCACAGGATAGGTTTAGGATGCTACAAAGCAGGTGACCAGGTTGAACCATAGTGAATCACAGGATGGGTTTAGGAAGCTAAAAAGCAGGTGGCCAGGTGAGCCGGACAATTCTCTTCACATCTGTAAAAAAAAAAAAGAATTGATTTATGGTAGGTGGTGGCGACCATCATCCGCTCACTTGATGTAGAGCTCCCTACTTCTTCCTTAGCCTTTATCATTCTTTTTCTGTGTCTGCCCTCCTCTCTTCATATTTCTCCCATCTTTCCTATCACTTCTTATTGCTTTTCTTTCCTTTACAGGTGGCTTTACATTGAATGACAAGCCAAATGGTTTCTTGTAAGCCAAGAAACCATTTACTACGCTGGGTGGTAACCATATAACCCAACCATACGTGCTCCCTACGTGTCAACAAGTGGGTTGGTGGAGGATTAGTGCCCCTCCCCATAAAACAAATAACTCAAAGTCAAATGGCAACCCCTTACGGGATTGTGGCATCTGGCAATAGATAGATAGATAGATTTTAGAACTCTGAAAAAATTGTCCCATGGCTGGACAGGGAGGCATGCAAATTTCTGAACACACTGCCATTGAGGAGTTAATAAAATCAGTTTAACAGCACTTCTTTTGTTTCTGCCTCATTAATTGTGATTTCAGACTATTCGGGCACCCTTTCACGCCATATAGCCGGAAAGATCGGGCTGTTACTGTAGTGGTTTCTCCTGCTGCCACCATTTAGATTGCCAGCACTCCATAACAGATCTGCTTATTGAATAGGCTGTGTATATCTTAGAATGGCCTTGGGAATCACCTCACAAAGTCGGTCCAAGTCCTGGGACACCCTATACTATTTTCACCTTCCATTTCATAGCTAATCTGATTGTAACCATGCAATCCAACTACACATTTGTGTACCCTTTTATCGGTACGTCTTCCAACCTGGGAGGTATTATTTGAGTGCAGTGTAACAATTGTGACTACATTCTTAATAACTGGCCCTGGAAGTATTGGGTTCATCACACTGAGACAGAGAACTCTGACACAAGTACATTGAAAGAAAGTCTTACCAGAGATTCTAGTTTGTGCTTGTGCTCTCTTGCATACACACGTATTGGAGATATTACATTTCTTAAACTGAGTGTAGCATTGTTGTTGCCTGGGATGGCAGAAAAGAAATTATTAATGCATTGTGTGTGTTTTGGGAGCAACAAATAGGAAGAGGATGATTGGAAATGAAAATCCCCTTCCCCTTAAAAAAAAAAAAAAAAAAAGCTTTAGTCTAACTCAAAAGGTACAGTCCATAAAGAGGGAGAAACACAGGAAGAGGACAATTAAAAAAAAGTAGATAGTAAGGCTTTATATTATATATATATATATATATATATATATATATATATATATATATATATATACATACATAACTATATATATATAGTTATATATATACATACATATATATAATATATATATATAGATATATATATACATATATATATATATATATATATAGAGAGAGAGAGAGAGAGAGAGAGAGAGAGAGAGATAGAGAGAGAGATAAAATACCTGTGAGGTAGTCAGGATTCCAGAGGCCTGAATGGTAACTGATTGCTTGGCCCATTTCACTGAGGATGCAATGGGTTAGTTATCCTTCTGTTGTTTTCATTGCTTTTTAAACTCTGCCTCACCTCATCTGTAGGAGGTGTTGGGGGGGAGGGGAGAAAGTCAAGATGAATGATGTGTAAATGATTTTGTGGTGCATATCAGTGGGCAAGCTGTTGACATTTCTGCCACTTTTACACTTTCTCTTTTGTCTGTAGAACTCACTTCACCTTATCTTTTTAAGTGGGAAAAATAGATCCCACTTCATTTTATATTTTCAAGTAAGAATGAGGGGTGTTAAGATGATTCCAGTTCTCTAGCTTCAGAAATTTCCATGCCATGCTTTCTCATATAGTACAGATTTTCTGGACCATGCTTTACCACATTGTTGCTTCCCGTATCCTTTCATCTTATTGGCCTACCATGCCTCTTCCCTTAACCCCTAAAACGCGGCTGTGTACGCGCGGTCCCCCCCCTGTGGCGGGGTTGTAGCGGGGTCTGAGTACCTGTGGAAAAATATTAGCCAAAAATCATAGATTAACCCTAGAGCATTAAAATTTTTAAGGCATATATTACTTACATTCAGCTATCTCCTGAGCCACATGTTGAGCCTTCGTTGACTACCCAAGGACTTGTGAAGACTTGCAAAGTTAGGTAACAAAGTCTTCACTCTCACACCACCAGAAACCCGGTTTTCTTTCTACCACAGCCTCAATCTGTCACAGTACACTTTATACAACAACGTACAGGTTGTTTGGAATCCGTATTTGTAAATAAGAGCTGAAAATAAGGCTAACATGGACGGAGCGCACGGCCGACATGCAGCGCGGTGGCGATCTTCCCGTCAATATTGTCACATTTGCCTTTTCTCGGCAAAAAACACGTATACTCCTTTTTTTTCCATCATAGGACTTCGCAAACGTTTGCCTGTCACTATTACGGTAATAAAAATCAGTGTCACTGCCAGTATTGTGGACTGGGAATGAGGAAGACCACCGCGGCGCGAGTTTATTCAGCCTTACGGCAGGCACTTTATTCTCGCTCCTGTCGGCCACTCGCACTTCATTTCTATCGCTCACTTTCACTGTATCTTTTTTTTTTTTTTGCCTTATTCATCAGTGTCACTGTCCAGTGTTATAAAAATAATATTTTATACACAAAAAACTTTTACTTTCAGAACATAGAATAGGAAAATATGCTTTTATCTTTTTACACTGGAGTGACTGTCACTCGCAATACTTATATGATTACTATGTACAATTATTTACAACAAAAACACTGTAACTGTCAGTGCTTTTACAAGTACATACACTAATTTACACTCATCAGGCTGTCACTGTCAGCACGTAAAAGAAAACTAAACAATATTATCACTGTCACTCTCAGTATTTTTCCCAATATTTTTACCCTTATTTTCAAAATCTACTTAGGCTGTGGTAGTCGAAAAAACACGGGTAAGCACAGAGGGGAACTTTGCACTCTTTGCACTGCAAGGAGGTGCGCCTAAAAGTTCTTTCCTGCCTGGTAGTGTGGCTGCACACATGACACCTCCTCAGTGCTTTCCCCCTCTTTGCAGTGGCTGGCAGTGGCTCCAGGCGGTGTCGCTGAAGGTAGGCCATACACTGTAGGCGGTCTGGAGGTGTGTGAGGGTGGCGTTTGGGACCTGTTGAAAGCACCTGGCCATAACGCTGAAGCAGCTGGTAGACACAAGTCTTGGAGAATCTTCTGAGAGAGTAGTTGGCTGGCTTCCTGTTCTTGATTTTATACAGGATGAAGGCGTTCAACATGCACATGTCAATCAAGTGCAAGAACACCTTCCTGTACCAACGACGATTTTTCCTCAGACAGTCAATCTCTCCAATCATCATATCCGACTTGTCCACCAGCCGCATATTGACGTTATAGTCAATTACAGCATCAGGCTTCATCACAGGCTCGCCAGTCCTTCTGTCGACCTTCCCTGTTGCCAGCATTTCACCCTTGTGTACTGTGGTGAGCATGTTCACGACTCTCTTATCATGCCACCTGATCGCAAGCATCTTGTCAGATTTCTTCAGGTGCACGTCTCCCCGCTTTGACTTTTCAGCCTCTGGGAAGGCAGGGTAATGTGCCCTGTTACTTCTGACAGTGCCACAGGAGCCGACGCCGTGTTCAGAAAGGTACTTGGCGAGTTTTGGAGCTGTATAATAATTGTCCGTATACAGGACATGATTCTCGCCAAAGTACTTTTCCAAAAGCACTTTCACCACAGAACCAGAGAATCCAAGGGGGTCAGTCTTATCCAAGTCGACATTGCTGGCGGTGTAGATGACGAAGTCAAGGATGAACCCCGTCTTGCAGTCACACAGCACGAAAAACTTGATTCCAAAGCGGTGGCGTTTGCTTGGAATGTACTGGACGAACCGAAGACGACCCCTGAACAATACCAAAGACTCGTCAATCACGACTTTCTTGAAAGGGCGCAAGAACCTCGTAAACTTATCTTTGATCATGTTCAGGATTCCCCTCACTTTCCATAATGGGTCAGTTTGGGAAGGCTCATCATTATTCGCGAAGTGAAGATAAGTCATCAGCTGCCTAAAACGATCGCGGCTCATGTATTTATTGAATATTGGTGTTGGGCACAGCTCGTCGGAACCCCAGTACTCTTCCAACTTATGCTTCCAGTTGTGCGGCATAAGCAACATCAAGGCAATAAATACAAAAAGCTCGCGGATCGTCAAAGGCACCCATGATGCCATCCGCGACGTGGATGGCGTCGCAGCCTCACCTTCTTCTTCGCGAATTGGCGCACATTGCCCCTCGTACCTGTTGGTCTCGGTACAGATGTGCTGCATAACCTCGTCGTCAAGGAAGGCCAACAGGTAGTCAACACATTCACCATCGTCGTCCACAGGGAAGTCAGCCTGAAGTCCACACTCACTTTCGTCAAAGGGCAGATCTTCAGGCACAAAATCTGATCTCTCTGACCACACAAAAGCATCTAAAGTTCCCTGCCTAGGCTGGGAGGTGCTTGGGGCGGCGGGGGGTGAGGCAGGTCGTGTGGGAGTGGGTGAGGCAGGCTGGGCAATAGTAGGTAAGGGAGAGGTTATCCCAGGCCGTGTTGGTGTTGTGGTGGTGGTGGTGGTGGTTGGAGGGAGATTATCGCTTGGGTCAAGGTCACCCGCGGTGGCGTGACTCCTGAGTTGCCTAGTGGGAGTTAGCCTAGGGGACTTAACTTTACTCACACGAACACTATGCCTACGATAACCTCTCATACGTAACATTGCTCGTCTACTTCCCTTTCTCGGTGGTGATGGAGACTCCGATGACTCAGGAGACAGGACAGCAGACGAGGAGGACGAGAGAAGAGGGCTGGGAGAACGTGGCGGGCTTGCGGTGGTGTGGCGTGGCGTAATGGACAATGGCGGTGCACTGCTGTCTCCGCTCCTCTTCCTTTTCTCTCCCTTTCCATATTCGAGGCCCCTTTTCACCGGGGCCTTGCCTGTAGAGGTGCTGGGCACAGTCACAGTTTCCTCGGGCACAGAAATCATCACTTCAGGGGCTGAATCAGCACTCGATTGTGTCTCTGATTCAGCCAGGCTAGACAAAACACCCACGTCACTGCCGTAGTCCATAGAGGCTTTCAACAGTTCAGATGCTATGGCCGAGTCACTTAGCCCCTTGGTAGTCACTTGTAAAGTTTTGAAGGGCGTAGAGGTAACAAAACCCTTTTTTGCAGGGCTAGAAGGCACGGAACTAGAAGAGCTAGAGCCTGACATGGTGTCACCGTGGCAGATTTGCGTGGACTGACGCTAATCTGGGGCAAACCGCGCGAAAAAATGACAGTGTGACAACTGGGGAAACAAGCGTTTCCCAATAGCAAAAAGTGCTTGCGAGATGACGGCGCAGATTGACACGTATCAGCCATCCGCGCGTTGCCATATCGCACGACGAGGGAGGGCCGCGCATCGGTGCGTCCGTGGGTAAAAAAAATGAGACTTGGCAACAACTGAGGTCAGTAGTACAAAGGTCAAGTGTGCTAAAAGTAGCTCACGGGTGGCGAGACTGAGAGACAATACCAGCTTGAGCCTGCTTGCCCGCGGTTATTCAAAATTAACTCAAATCGCAAACGCGACGACCCGCCGTCTTGCCCTTTGGGCCGACCGTCGCAAAAGCGACGATCCGTGTTTTAGGGGTTAAGAGTTTGTGTAACACCTTTCATGTGTCCAGTTTGCCATTTTGTTTATTTCCATATTTGAGTACCACTTAAAATTCCTGAATCAGGCTTGCTGGGTCTTTAGAATTATTGTTAGGGTAATGGGGTTTCGGTGATGAAATGACTTCCCTACTAAAATACTCTGAAATAACCATAATTAACTTTAATGTAAAATAATTTGCTACAGCCAGTGCTCATGAAGTCAATAGAGTATTATCGTATCTTCATCATGACCTCATTCCACCTATTGATTGGATGTAGTAGGATCCAGAAAGGTAAGCAAAGTATGAAAGTGGCAGAAAATTTCTCTCTCTCTCTCTCTCTCTCTCTCTAAGTGTGTGTGTGTGTGTGTGTGCGCGCGCGCGCGCGCTCACGCTCAGTTATATATTGTTTTCGTTTTCAAATGCTCCAATATGCTTGTGTGCATCAGCCTTGGTCACCTAATGGCGGCACTCTATTTTGCTCGATCTCTAGCAGCCTACCTATTCAGTCCCTTATCCTTGAGGTCACTCTGTGACTTCATCCCAGGTCTTTATCAGTCTCCATCTCGCACCCCTACCCCTAACATTAACACTTCTCTCTTTCTGCACCCATTTGTCATCCCCTGTCATCTCCACATGCCCAAACTTCATAGAATTATTATTCTCCGCATCACAACGCCAGTACGCTCCAGTCCCATTCTTCCTCCTAACTCTTCCGTTGTAAACATATCCCTCCGGCCTCACACTCAAAGATGCATTGCACATTCACCTAATGTTTGAGCCTGCAAATATCTTCTTTTACTGCCCAAGTGTCACTACCATACAGCATTACAATCCTATCACATGCCAAGTACAAAGATCCTTTAGCACGAGCGGAGAGCCCTGTCAGTGTCAGGAGAGGAAACAGCTCCCCGAATTTTTTCCAGTCACTCTTCACTCTAGTCACAGCGCTAGCTCCAGCCCTACCTCCAGCACTTAAGATGTATCCCAGATAAAAAAAACTCTTCCACACACTCGAGAGACTCACCAGCAAGATCAGTCTTTTGACTCCTGACAAACTCCATATGCTCTCCCCAGCACTCTGCACACATGTCCGTTTAACTATTGCCAGACACCTTAATCACATAAAGGATGGCGCAAACAAATCGCCTCCATGTCTCCCTGTCCCCCACCATTTCACTGCCCTGCTCACAGCTCATGCCCCCTTCTCTCATAGACCTCTCCACTCCATCCCTCCATCTCATCCTCAGCCTCCCCCTCCCTCTTCCCCCCTCCACCTTACTTACACTTTCCTTGTCTTGCAGTCTACCTCTAATACCACTACATCTCCTGTTGTGCACCCTCTTATCACAAACATTGAACAAGATGGCATTACTTCCCACGCCCTTTTGGCAAATCGCACATGGCCACTCTCCCTCTTCTTTGACAGTATCGCAACCAGCCCTAGATACCATCACCTTTGTTTTAATTGCATTTACTCTCAAGCCCTTGTGTCCCATACCATCTCTGCACTTCATAAATCTTTGTTCTGCCTCCCTTTCATTAGCTGCAATCAACACCACATCATTGGCATACAACATCTCCCATACGAGTCCATTTCTGAAGTCATGTGAGAGGGCTTCAGGTACCATGATAAACAACAAGGGACTCAAGACTGACCTCTGATGCACACCAACATTCGCAGAAAACTCATCACTCAAATCTCCATTCACTTTTACCTGGGTGCTAGCACCCACATACATAACCATAACCACTCTAACCAGCCACTCCTTGATCCCAAGCTTTCTCATTGCCCACTTCACCCCCTCCTCAGGGGCTCTGTCAGTGGCCTTTTCCAAGCCAACAAAAACAAAGCACAGATCCCTTTTCTTTCCTATATATTTTTCCTGAAGCTTAACAATGAAATTGGCATCAGTGGACCCTTTGCCTGGCATAAACCCAAACTGCATCTCATCAGTATTTACTCTTTCTCTAATCATATCTTCAAAAACTCTCTCCATTACCTTCATTATTCAGTCCAGAAGCTTATGCCTCTATAATTTCCTCTTTCCAGGGCATCATCCTTCCCTTTGTACACATTTACAATCACACTTTTTAGCCAATCATCTGGGAAAACACACTCATTTATAATCCTGTTTATCATGTCGGAACTAACCCCACTCCTATACTTCAGCAGTCAACCCAGACACACTTGCGACCTTCCCAACCTGCATCTTGCCTATTACCTTGCTCACAGTAGCAGTGTCAATCAAAGGCCAAGGGCAAAACACTGGACCAATTGGCTCCAAACCTTCCTTGTTCCAGTCAGACTATATTGAACAATTGTTGATAATTCTGTCTCCAGGCATCTTTAATATTACAGTACAATCCCAGCAATCCGGTATCCAGACAAACGGAATACTCAGAACAACGGGAAAATTCAAGGGCTGGTAAAAATGTCAGTAAGTTATAACTGTGCGCCAATTTGAATGGACCGCCAAACCGCCGTTTGATCGTGTCACACGAGGCTGGGTGAAGTCAGACAAAGCGAGGTGAAGGCATTTCCGGCTAATGTAAATCCCTAGCAAATCCTCTTAACCACCCCTCCTCTCCCCCTCTTTCCCCTACTTTAATTCAGTCATCCTCCACACCCTCCAAAAAATCACCAGTCTGCATTTTGCCACCAGACAGTAAACAAGCTCTCTTGCTATTGTGTTCCTCTGATAGACGGTAATTTGTACACTCCAAAATGCCTAAAGTGCAAACTAAACCTAAGCGTATCGTGCTTACCTTGAAACAGAAGCTAGACATATGCAACAGACTTGAAAAAGGCGAACATTATAAAACAGTAATGGCTGAATATAAATGTTAATAGGAATGAAAGTTTACTATGTTGGAAGAAAAATAAATAAATAATATGCCTGCATTTCATACGTGCATCATTTATTTTATTTTCTGCAAAACAGCTGAGTGGCGGGTGAGGGGTGGAGTGATGGAGGTCAGGTGGGGAAGAAGAAGAACAGTCGGAAACGTAAACAAACTCACGTGGGGGCACAGGTGTCGTGATAATTCTACAGTGCAGTCTTAACGCATCATCAGTTCACTAATAAATGTTCAAGCTTTTATTTCTTTATTTTGTTTTTCAATTTTTATGAGTACAGTACATATAATGAATACAGTAATTCGGTAAACAATGGACTGGTGCAATTTGCAGTACTGCAAATTGCTATACATTGCACACACGTCCGTTATGACCATGGTGTGTGTTTACAAGGCAGTTTTTCAGGCGGAATCTCTTAGTGTAACCCCTAATGTGACTGGTGAGTACCTGAACTGTATTTACTGCTGTGATAGCCTTTGTATAGATTTGACTTGAAAATCAGAAATACGGGAAAAATCTGTAACCGGGAAGGTAAATTCCCAAAGCCACCCGGTTAACTGGGATTGTACTGTACCTCTGTTCACCACTGCCTTTCCTGCATCATTCTTCACCCTTATCACCTATGATATACCTGTTTTCCCTCTTCATCTGATTTGCCATCTTAAATATCGTGTTTTTCTTTTCCACACTATTTAGGTTATCCAGTAAAAAGTCTCTGAGACTCAGATTTTGCCCTGTAAACCTCTTTTCTAGACCTGTGCTTGGCAGCCAAGTATTCCTTTTTGTCACCACCCCTTTTCCATTCCCTAAAAAGCCATCTTTTCTCATAACTGCAGCTTCTACACCCTCATCCCTCAACCAAGTTATCTTATGTCTTGGGGGGGGGGGGACCTTTGTCCATCCCTCAACCAAGTTACCTTATGTTTTTTTTTTTTTTGGGGGGGGGGGATGGGGGGCCTTGTCCATCGACACACTGAAACAGTAACTCTCAGGAGATTGTTCTTGAGAGCTCTGTACTGTTCATTAACACACTCAGCAGCTCCCTGTTCAGCCACCTTTCTACTCATCTCATTGTAAAAGGCATCCCATACTGCTTGGTTTTCAACTGCCATATTTTCCTACAAGGTGCATAGGTCCTCTTTTTCATCACTTGCTCCTTAACCCCTTAACTGCGGGGCGTCACTTTCATGATGCTTGGGAGCAAGGGATCATACTGCAGGGTGTCACTTTTGTGATTCTGTGTTATTTTGAATTCGCCCGGGCTTTCAAGTGGTGGCTTATATCATCTATCAGTACTGCCAGTGTCCAAGACTAGTCAGCACTCCTAGTCTCATCTGTACTCCCATCCATTGTTGACAATTTAGCCATTTCTCCCCGTTCTTGACTCTCCTCCCTACCTCCCCTCCATTACCCTCTCCTCTCGGCTGCCTGGCCGTGCTGTGCTAAGTAAATCTTCCTTGGAATTTTCCACTGATTTCATCCATTGAAATAAACCCTATGCCCTATTCTTATACCAAATAATATATACAAAAAAGAAATACGGTAAGTGATAGTGCCATACACCTGGAATTGGGTAATTATCACCTGACAACACCTCATGTGCACTCGTTCGCTAATTTTCGATGTTTATTTCCCCTTGAATTATGCCGTACAATCTATTCTCGTAATAAAAATATATATAAGAAAGGAAGGGAGAAGCCTAAGTGATATTTACATTCACCTGGAACTACCTAATTTATTATGTATTGTCTAGATTTCCTGCCAATCATTTCATACCATATATATTAGCAGCTGTCACCACGCTGACATTGGCAGCGTTGCACTCCCCCTAGGCCACCACAGCATTCAGTTTACTGTCGTCTTTCAAGGTGAAACCACATCGGATTCGCACCTGTCCAATTCCGCCGCTTTTTAGCCCCATGCAAAGGGCCCTGTGACCTCTACCCCTACTAAACCTCGTGTGGAAAGGGGTAAAGGGCTAAGTGACTGCTGTGGAACGTGAACTGGCTAATTTATCAATGAAAATGATGGACAGTGACTATGATCTTTCTGGTGACTATAACAATGCAAGTGGAAATGTAAATAATGTGTAAACAGCAAGTGAAAGCAATGAATGTAAATATAAGTGAACGGTGGAAAATAGTTTTATAAGTTACTGCAAGTGACAGTTCATAAGTGTAAATAAAATAGAAATGTAAATAATATAAATAAAATAGAGAATGTAAATAGAATTGTAAATGAGTAGTAATATAAGAATACGAGTATATATACTAGGAGTAATGAAAGTGAAAGTTTCACTCTAGCATGTA
This sequence comes from Coenobita brevimanus, assembly GCF_032717465.1. NCBI lineage: Eukaryota > Metazoa > Arthropoda > Malacostraca > Decapoda > Coenobitidae > Coenobita > Coenobita brevimanus. Next base: position 41,234,252 of record NC_137046.1, read on the forward strand.
TGAATACTATGAGTTATGAAAGTGGAAGTGAAAGTGACCGATTCGCTCTCAATGCTAGTATACAGGACGAGAAAGCGAATGCTACGTATTTAACTGAAAGAGAAATTGAATGCCTACAGTGACAATAAACTACTATTACTGAAGGAAACTTATGGATAAAGACTGCAGATATTTATAAGTTTTATATAGTAATAGAAATATAAAGTGTGAGTGTTTTTATGAATAATAAATGACAGAACGCCAGCGGCGAACGAGCGCAAGTGGGAAGGTCATACGCGCTCGTAATTTTCATTGCTTTCACAGTGTTTTTTTTTTTTTTTTTTTGGAGTATGGATTCCAAACTATTTGAAAATAATAGAATAGTGTTTCTAGTGATAATATCAGGCTGTGGTAATCATATCACTGGTTGTCGGGAAGTGTAAAGTGTATACTTCATTACCCAGCTTCATAGGTCTCCACAAGTCTTACGGTACTTAACGAAGGCTCAACAAACATCCCGGGAGAAAGCTGAAGGTATGTGCCATATGCATATGTAATTTTAATATTCTAGGACTAAAAACTGATTTTTGGCAAATATTTTTAGAGAGTCTGTCGGAGCATGAATATGCCCGCGAGACACACAAGTCAAGCCAAAACAACCCTGCGGTTTAGGGGTTAAGCACCATGTCAAATATCAATAACTTGTGTTGCTGCACACACTCCCTATAACTTTAACATCCCTTACTAACCGCCTAGCAGCCCTCATGACCAGGAAATATCAGGCTGCTATTTCCCCAGACTCGTATGTCTTCAACTTACTCTCTCTTCATAAAGTGTATGTTGCACACACTCATGCTCATTGCCACCCTAAACTCAAGTATCCTGTCCCCTTCCTCATTTCGTGTACCATACGCACATCCCCCCATGTACTTCTTTATATTCTTGAGCTGCTTCACCTACATGACCATTCAAGTCCCCTCCCAAAACTACAATCTCAACATCCCCCATACCACTTAGAGTAAAAATCCAATTATTCGGCATCTACGGGACCGGGCCAGTGCAGAGTAATCTGATTTGCCGAATGATGGATTTTGTCTCCCAGTTTCCCAACTGTAGGTTAGGTTAGGTTTGGTTGATTAGGTAGTTAAACTAGGTTAGGTTAGGTTTAGTTAAACACTTAAGACAGTCCCTTCCCCATTAAGCTGATGAATCAAACGAGTTGTCACAGCCGAACTGCCAAAAACAACGGGGAAACAGATTTAACAAGAAATTTATGTATAATGCATTTTAGTGTCAGTGGTTCATAGGCTATGCAATTATTGGTAAATATCATTTTCAGGAAGGCGTCAAGAATGAGTGAATTTCAAGAATTAACAAGGGGGTTTTGATCGTAACCCTCACTAATTTGGGGGGGAGGTTGTTACTGTACTGTATGATATTGTACAATAGTGTAATCAATACATTATTATGCCTGAATCTGAAAAATATAAAAATTAGTGAGCATATGCAAGTGTAATGACACAGTAGGCCTATAAGTCACAGGTAGCTCTTCCTGGACTGACGAGATGATTCTGAATATCTGCCGAACAGTCAGAGACTTTTGTAAATGAGACTACAGCAATCCCTTATTTATCTGGACTTAAGAGCCAAAGGCATGTCCAGGTAGTGGCAATCCAGATCTATCTATCTATCTATCTATCTATTGCCAGACGCCTCAATCCCGTTTGGGATGGCCACAAACAAATCACCTTCACGTTGCCCTGTCCCCCGTTATTTTACTGCCCCGCTCCCAACTCACACCCTCCTCTTTCATATACCTCTCCACCCCATCCCTCCATCTCATCCTCAGCCAGATAATGAACATTATTCCCCTTCTATACCCAGACCCTACCTCTACCCAACCCCAACCTATACCTAACCTATTTGTTCAGTACCTGTGCTTAATTTGGCAGTTTTCTGGTCATTCAGGCATTAGACATCAAAACACACCTAGGAATATATTCCCCTTCTATACCCAGACCCTACCTATACCCAACCCCAATCTATACCTAACCTATTTGTTCTGTACCTGTGCTTAATTTGGCAGTGTTTTCTGGTCATTCAGGCATTAGACATCAAAACACACCTAGGAATATCCAAAGTAATGCTAAACACCAAGAAAACCATGCAGAAAAACCACAGAAAACCAAAAGACACCCTACCTATACACTGCTGTATATACAGTACCTCTCGTTATTTCGACAGTGTTTTCTGGTCATTCTGCCATATTTTTACCAAAACATACATAGGATTATCCAAAATATTTTCAACACCAAGAAAACCATGGGGAAAAAAAAAAAAAAAAAAAACATTGAAAACCAAAAAAAACATCCTGCCTGTTCACTTTTTTTTTTTTTTTTTTTTTCTCTCCATAACAGAAAGGAGGAAGGAAAAACAAACAAACAAACAAAAATCCTTACACCAGATTACTGGTGTCCTCCATTCATAAAATATCTGTAACAGTTGGACTTGAACAGCTGTCAGTTGAAGGTTGGGGGGAAGCAACTCTGGGGAAGTGAGTTTGAGAAAGATGCAGTTCTGGGAATAAAAGAATTCTGATTGGCAGAAGTTCTGGAAAATGGCTGTGTGACATTCCAGTCATGAGCGCTAGCAGATACCTGTATAGCACAACGGAAGGCATGGAGAGGTGGCACAATGGATGCAACTTCATTGTAGAGCATTTGCCATAAAAGTATCCGTAAAATAATGCGAGGGAGGCAACATTCCTTCATACTTGTAGGGGAGGTAGTTTTTTATAATAGCAGTGTTATTAATAATTCCAACAGCTTTATTCTGAATTTTTTTTCTTGTTTTAGTGCAGCCTCTCCACATCCATTCTTCAGGGGTGAGCAATATTCAAGCTGAGGACACACATGACCGTTATGAATAATAGCTAACTGCTTGTCATTGAAGAAGTTATGGACTGTGTACAATAATCTAAGTTTTTTTTTAGGCAGTTTTAGCAAGTGATCTGACATGAGAGGTCCAACTAAGGGCATTGTTAAGTGAAACACAGAATTTCAATACTTTTGGAGATGGGAATATTAGTAGCAGTGAAGGTAATATACAAATCTGGCAGTATCTGTCTATTAGTAAACTGTATATATTTGGTTTTACTCCCATTAAATGAGACAAGGTTATTTTGTCCCCATTCGGTGATCTTAGATAAGTCTTGATTTATGATAATGGCTGCACTGAGTTGAGAGCTAGAGATATTAAACTATGTACAGTACTGGTATCCCTTCCAATTTTGGCACTGTTTTCTTGTCAGTCTGCCTTATTTAGTCATCAAAACACACACAGGAATATCCAAAGTAATGCTAAATACCAAGAAAACTATGAAAAAAAAAATCAAAAACCGAAAAACACGCTACCTGTGCATTGCTGTATGTACAGTACCCCTCCTAATTTTGACACTGTTTTCAGGCCATTCTGGCATATTTTGACATAAAAACACACATAAGAATATCCAAAATAATGCTAAACACCAAGAAAACCTTTATTTAAAAATAAAAAAAACACCCTACCTATACACTACCGTATGTACACACAACAAAAAACTATCGTTACACCTTCTGCGCGATATAAAATGACACACGAATTAAGGTTTTTGATAACAGCCTCCTCCATTGGTATCCCTGCGTGTGTTTGTTGCATATTTAGTATAAGCTATATCCATTGCTTCTCCCATGCATATTTCTACCTCGTCCTATTTGGCAACTCACCCACTGTCAGGCTTACCAACCCTAGTGAGACAGCCAGGTTGTTCAGTATGAAACACATCGGACCCCCCTGTAATGATAGTTTTTTTGCTGTGTGTACAGTACCCCTCCTAATTTTGGCACTGTTTTCCGGTCATTCTGCCATATTGAGACATCAGAACACATATAGGATCATCCACATTAATGCCAAACATCAAGAAAACAATGCATAAACAACAAAAATCCACAAAAAAACAGAAGACGGTTTGAAAATCGGTTATCTGTGGCAAGTGATTGCTCTTGGGGTTCAAAAAAAATTCCACAGCCAAATATGCCACTGGAAATGGTTATATTGCCATCATCTTCGCTGGTGTTTATACTATAAGATAAGCTAATAAAAACATACAAAACTGTTCAGTGAAAGTACAAATATGCAGTGTGAATGAAGTGTTCAAGAGTAAAACTTTACTTCTCATAACTTCCCAGCATCCTAGTGCAAAATATTGCCAGCACTTTCCAGGAGTTAAATACAATATATGTCTAGATGCAGAATTTCATGAGCTTTCTCGTGGATTTTGCAGAATATCAGTATGACCAATAGTAGTCGAATAAATGGCACAAAACTTTAAAAACTTAGGAGTCAGTGTTATCACCACTGAGGAGGGTAGGGACTGAGGGAGTGAGAGGGGATCCAGGAGGGCATGGAGGAGAGATAGGAGGGGGGGAGAAGCGAGACTGTGGGCAAGATTCTCTCCCTTCTCTCAACAGGTGGACAGGCTTTTTTGCCATACATTTACTCATGGCTTGTGGGCTGTTAGACGCCGAGTGGCCATGCGGAAGCAACTCACAGTGACCTGGGGACTAAGGATGTTTGGTAGAGAGGTGGATGGCCGCTGTCACCAAACATGTACTCATGGCTTGTGGTCTTTTACAATCTCAGTGGCAGTTAGGAAAGACTTACCCCGGTGGCTGTGCAACTTTGGACATTTGGTGGGGATGTGTTCGGATGTTTGACACCGCTTCTCGGTTACAGTTGTATTACTCGGGTGCTGGAGGTTCGTTGAGAGTGATCAGACAAGAAGGTGACGTTGACCATTCAGTACAGGGGCGGATGGATATTTTAGCTCTGGTTGTGGGTTACAACCTGCTTCCTGCTCATGGCTCGAGCCCAGCGCTACGATACTGAATGTATGAACATGTTGGCTGACCAGCCGAAGTTATCAGGGACTTTACATGCGGGTGAAAGCAGGTAAATTTGGATAGGTTTAATAGAGCCAAGGCCAATGTCCATGTCCGGATAACGAACACATACCGGATATTGCATGTCTGGATAAATAAGGGACTACTGTATTTCTCAGAACTGTCAAAATATCAAATCTTTTGGATAATCAGCTGCTGAATAATTAGACTTTTACTGTACTACATGTGTTTAGTCATCCCAGAATCCATCCTTCTGTACCTCATCCAAGCCAACCTGTGAAGCATACGCTGATATAAATTAAAACATTATCTCACCGAACAAAATTTTCTCTGCTCTTATCCTTTCACGTACTCTGATTACATTCATGACATATTCCACCCATTTCTCCATAACCAACACGCCTATGCCACCATATCCGTCTGCCCTACCGTGCCAAAATATTTTGAATCGGCAATCCCTCCTGGCAATGATTCTGGCTGATCCTTCCCTATACCTAACTTATTGCATACATCCAGCTTCCCCCTACCTCCTCGTCACCTCCACCACTTCCCCCACTCTATCCCGCAAACTTCCCACATTCCATGATGCTGTATCGATCCCCTTGGATGATTTAGTTCCCCAGGTTTGCTCTGATTTTCCTTTGTTCCCATAATTGATGAAAATAAAAAGAACGGTGAGAGACATACCACAGGTATATTATGTACTGTATATAAAGTAGGGTACTTTATATAAAGGTTTTCAGGCTTTGATGTTTTTATTCCATCTTTATACAGTGTATGAATTGATGTGCCAAAAGGGAGAAATATACAGTTACTTCTCAACTAACACGAGTTTAAAAAACGCGTTTTCGATTTAACATGAGCAAATTTTTAAGGAGGTATGTTTAACTAACATGGGTTTCTCGATTTAACGCGACTTTACACATACGTGATGGTTTCAGATTAGCTGCGCGCACCTTGGACAGTCCCGAGCTGATAGACCGTGTATGGCAGTTTATGCATAAATACAATTTTTTATTTGTCTGTAGCTTAAACTGGTTTTATTTGAACTATAATATTAAAAAATGAAGTTTGGCCCCATTCTGAGCAATTTGGCTCATTTTCGGACAAAATTTGGCCAGGAAAGTGATGGTAGATCTAAATTGTTACAACTTGATGCTGCAGAACAGAAAGAAGAAAACCACTTAGACCAAGATTGAGCAGTTCTTTATGAAGAAGACAAAAAACTTAAGGGAGTTATCTTCATCACCAGTAGCACGGGAGTCAGAGGAAGAGGAAGAGGAAGGACAGCAGAGCGAGGAGAGACAACAAATTTAGGGTAGGGAGCAGCGGGAGGTGGGGTAGAGGGGTAAGGAGGGACAGCAGCAGACGACGAGTGATACATAGATGAAGTGAGGCTGTGTTGTTATTGCTTGTGACCTACTTACTGTAATGAAAATGTTGCTTTTACTGTAGTGTTTTTATGGCCTACTAATGCATTAATAATGTTGAGGAACTTTCACAATGCCATGAATGAAGTAGAATTGAAAGATAATCCACGTAAAAAACGAAAACTGTATTTGGGGAGAAGTAAACAACACTTTGGCCCAACTAGGGCTCAAATGTTATTTATTTCTCCCCAGATATACTATTTTTGTTTTTTACGTGGATTTTCCTTCTAGTTAATATTGTTGCTTTTAAGTTTAGAGTTGCATAACTCCCCAAATGGGTAGACTTTCCCAGAGTCCAGAAATGTAACCCCCAATATTACCATTGTTTCTTACGGGAAAATTATGTTTAAAAAACGCATTTTTAACTAACGCGACCTCTTCAGGAACCTAACCCTCGCGTTATTTGAGAGGTTACTGTATTGCATTTTTTAGGCATTTTGAACAGTTTTACAGTGCTACGCTAGGCAGTAATCCTATAACCAGCAAGTGGACACCTGGTGGTGTAGATGGTTAAGGCACCCTAACATGGCTGTTATGGGTTTCAGTTCATGGGAGATGTGGAGTTGTTACTTATTGCTCACAAAAATGTCACTTTAGGGAAGCGGCTGGCTACCCATACCGTAAATATATGAATTGGTTTCTTAGCATTGGGTGTCTGTGCTACTAAAAATGGGGTAATAAAGAATTGAGTAATAGATGAATTGGTCTACAGTATATCCTTTCTGGGGGGGGGGGGAACAAAGACCGAGGCACTACCATGAGAGTGAAATATGGCTACAAACATACTAGCTACACGATCAGCACTAAGGCAGGAAACATTTATTAACAAGTACAGTACAGTCAGTAGTCAGACTCAACATTGTTACAAATCTTATTAGCCTCTCTCTCTCTCTCTCTCTCTTTACGGAGCTGTCGAAGTAGTTAGCTAATTTTGGCACTGGGATTAGTTTCCTGTCAATTGAAAGCATCAGCTGTACAACAGCCAACCTCGGTATGAAGATTCGTTTAAGAGGAAACATGATGTCCATTAGTTGACATTTGTATCCAGAATGAGGTTTCACAGCTGCCAGGGTTGTTGATGACAGATTTTTCATAAGCTCTCTTGTTTTAATATTGATAATGCAGTACTATATATTTTCTACAAGATTTTTGTTATGTCTGTAGTTTGAAGTGTCATAACATTAGGGTGTTACAGTATGTATAGAAAAAGTTACAATTCGGTATTAATGTTTAATGTGTTCTTGCACCAATAATTCAGTACAGAAGTACACTTCAGGATCCAGGAAGTTGGTAATTGGTTGCTGTTTTTTGTCAGATATTTTTTGTTGGAAAGAATTTAGTATTTCAATCTGGGTTGAGGAAGATGAGCCATAATGGTGTGGATGATAGTTACATAGGCTGAACAGGATATGAAATGGATTTAGTGGCTTTGAATTTTGAGAATGTAAATGGATGTGTAACCCTACTCATAGTTTGATGAAATGGATTTAGTGGCTTTGAATTTTGAGAATGTAAATGGATGTGTAACCCTACTCATAGTTTGGCTTTGTAGTATCGGTTTCTGTCTATTATTTTGGATCATACCTGTTCCAAATTTTTGTTAAGAAAATTGTGGGAATGATGATTTCCTGTCATCAGTATTATTTTAAAATGCTTGAATGGTATGACCACACTGAGAGAATGGCTAAAAACTGGTTGGTAATGTTAGATAATTCCATTATGTACCGGTTGACAGCTGCCTTAAGACCAAGGCTGGTGGGCTGGTAATGAAGTTTCCGTCAGCTGAGGCCAAGGGGGAAGCAACTGGGGTGCTGACTGATCATTTTGGCTCTGAGGGCACTTTTTGCATATCAGAGCCAAAGAAAATTCTGCCAAAAATGACCGTGACAGGCCTTTCCTCTTCCTTGGACAACTCTGACATCATCCCAAATATTCTAAGAAAAAACAATAAAATTAAGATGCTCGTTGATCGAGGTTGTACCCTCAACCTTCTCTTCACAAGGACAAGGAATGACACCAAAACTGCTGTCTTGAAGATGTCGCCAGAGGTGAGATCCTCCATTGTAGAACAGGGCAATTACATCTATGTGGATCTTACAAGATGTCGCGCTTTCGATAGATTCTGGGTTACACAGTGTCATCACTGCCAAGGCTTTGGTCATACATTTGAGAGATGTTCTAGGAAAAGTGATGAACCTAAATGTGTCTTTTGTGCTGGAGCCCATAAATCTAAGGACTGTAGTAACAGAAATTCTCCCAAATGCATCAACTGCTCCTCTTTAAGACATCAAGATGCTAATTCAAAGTCACAGGTGGTTGCCCATTTTGCTTCAAGTAGAGAATGTCCAATTATGATTTCTCATAGGAATAGATTGATTGAAAACACCAATTTTGACCATTCAAAAAACTGACTACGTCCCTCTTGAACCAGTTAAGGATGGGTCTTTTAAATATTCGTTCCATCTGTAATAAGATAGACTATATTAATGAAACCCTAAATCAGCACGAGCTTGACATATTGTGCTTGACTGAAACCTGGTTGTATGAGTCTGATATCAATATTATTCGTAATGCCTTGCCTAAGACACATTCTCTTATTAGTATTCCCAGGCCTGCTGCTGACTATCCAGGAGGAGGCGTAGCACTCATCTACTCTGCAGCACTTGCAAACGTTTCTCTCATTGACTCAGACCTGACCCCATCATCATTTGAATTTATGGAAGTATCAATAAATTTCCATCAGAATACCATTAGAATTGCAGTTGTCTATCGACCGGGTCATCCGGGCAGAGATCGAGGTTTTATGGAGGAGTTTGGGCAGTTTCTTGAAGGGTTTTCTCTTAAACCTGGAGGACTTCTTGTTTGTGGTGATTTCAATTATTGGGTTGACAGTCCAGAGTCAAAACCATTTTCTTCAGAATTCCTTGAGTTGATCACCCAGAACAATTTTTTCAATCATGTGAGTAATCCAACTCATGTCTCAGGACATGTCCTTGACTTGATCTTGTCCCCTGTTGGTTGCAGGCAGGTATCAGATGTGGAGGTTGACTTATTTGACCCCCTCATCTCTGATCATGCTCTGATTACTCTTAGTTTTGATGTCCCAAAATCCCCCTCATATAAAAAGGTCATCAGGTTCAGAAATTACAACAATGTTGACCGCCAGTTGATGTGTTTTGAAATTGATCAACGTTTAAACTCCATCGATTCTTCAAGTCTTTCTTCTGGTGAATTGGTTGATATTTACAACAACGAGCTCAGGTCAATTTTTGACCATTATTGTCCTGAGGTAGTAAAAACAATCACTGTACGTGATAATTCTCCGTGGTATGGTCCATCCATTAATTCTTTGCGTAGACAAAGAAGGGCAGAACGTGAGTGGCGCTTGCAGCGGACCGAAGTAACTCGTTTGCGTTATGTTTTTGCGAGAAGAGCAGTCGTTCACACTGTAAAAGCCCAAAAGGCTAGGTATTATCAAAATAAAGTTGATTCATGTGGTGGTGATCAAAAAAAATTGTCTGCAGTTGTGAACAATTTGGTTGGTCGGAGGAATGTAATTGTTAAACCAACTTCTTTATCTGATGCCCAATTGGCTTCTGATTTTGCTTCATTTTTTACAAGTAAGATATCTCGCATAAGAAGTGATTTAGACAGCAGTTCTCCTAGTGAAGTGTACTCAGTTGACTTCCAGCCACGGTGCACCGGGGATCATTTGCTTTCAACATTTCATCCACTGGATGTAAACAAAGTCAAATGTTACATCAGAGAACTTAATAAAACATTTTGCTCACTCGATCCATGTAACATGTCACAACTGCCTGATTTGTATGAGCATGCTGCAGACTTTATCTGCAACATGATAAATAGATGCTTCTTAGAAAGTAATTTTGTACGGTCTGAGAAACGTGCTTTGCTTAGGCCCCTAATTAAGAAACCTGGCCTTGATGTCGAGAGCATGACAAATTATCGTCCTGTCTCTAACCTGTCTTTTTTATCCAAGATTATTGAGCGGGCCATACTTGACCAACTCTTACCACTACTGGAACACAACAGAGTTGTTCCTGTTGTTCAATCAGCATACAGAAAATACCATTCGACTGAAACTGCACTAATAAGGATTCAGAGCGACTTGGTGGCAAACACTTGTAGTGGGATGTCCTCTCTCCTAGTTCTTTTGGATCTGTCTGCAGCTTTTGATACAGTAGATCATAAACTATTGTTGGATGATCTGTATTTTTATGGCGTTCGTGATAGTGCCCTTTTGCTCCTTAAGTCGTATCTGTCGGACAGATCTCAGAGAGTGGTTGTTGATTACGCTAGCTCTGATTCTGCTCCTCTTCTATTTGGAGTCCCTCAAGGATCAGTTTTGGGTCCAATTCTATTTACTATCTACACAAGTAGTTTATCGTCTTTACTTGATGCTCATGATGTGTCCTATCATTTTTATGCTGATGACACCCAGCTCTATGTTAAGATGTCAGATATCAACGATACTAAGATAAAGTTTGAATCTCTAATGTCTGATATTAAGATTTGGATGGCTAAGAGGAAACTTAAGCTGAATGATGGTAAAACTGAGATCATCATCATCAGAGGAAACAGAAGGGGTGATAACACTGACAATGCCCTGGCTTTGAACATTGGCGTGTCACAGCTGCATCCAGTCAGTTCTGTTCGAAATTTGGGTGTTTATTTTAATTCTAAGTTAAATTACAAAGAACACATTAATCAGGTTGTAAGAGGGTGTAACTTGCATATCAGAAATCTGTATTCTGTGAGAAGATTCCTGAATAGACAGTGCCTCTTAACATTGGTCCATGCAGTGGTCTTGTCTCGTGTTGATTATTGTAATTCACTGTGGGTTGGTCTTCCAAATAATATACTAACAAAAGTTCAGTCTGTGTTGAACAGGGCGGCACGGCTTATCTTTGGTCTCCCCCCGAGAACCTCAACTACCCCGTTTCTGATTGAGTTGCATTGGTTACCAGTAAAGGCTAGAATTGAATTTAAACTGTGTCTTATTACATTCAAGGTTCTTAAGTTTGGTGAACCGAAGTTTCTTGCTGAATTGTTAAAACTCCCATCGACACGCCCGGGTGTGATGTTACGCAGTGAAGATGATTCCTTGCGTCTTGATGAGCCAGGAGCCATTCACCAGTCATCTTTCTCTGATCGTTCTTTTGCATATAGAGCCCCTAGATTATATAACAGATTGCCATTGTCCATAAGACAACTCTCTACTGTTGAATCCTTTAAGAGACAGCTGAAAGCCTTTCTTTTTTCAAAATGCTACGATCTGGAGAGAGGTATTGTGACAGATGATTATAGGGTTTAATTTTTGCCACTTTCATGTATATATGATTTAGCTTGTATTATATACAAGAAATGTCACAATTCTTGTAATTGTAAAAATAACGAGCGCTAGTGAATTCCCAAAAGGAAGAACTGGCGCTTTTGAGAAACAAAAGACCATATTATTATTATTATTATTATTATGTAGGGAAATTGAGAGGAGGAGAAATGTTACAGGCATTGAAGCCATATGATATAATTATGGTTATTTAAGATAGCCAAGTTTAAAAGTTTAAGAATATTGTAAAACTTAATAAGAATGTGATTAAAAGAGGCAAACCATAGTGTTGATACTGAAATTGCTTGTTGTGGAACATTGTGGGAAGTGGTTTGAGTGGTTCTGTGATTTTCTTAAACTTGTGTGGTGAGTATTTTCCCTTCAGTTTCCAATGAAAGGAATTTTAAATATGGATGAGAATTAGGTAGTAAGTGGTTGTATATATTGTGTATCACAGGGAACTATGGTAGTAGCTCCATGTACTAGTATATTGTCTGTGGGTCCTTACATCCCCTTGGTAATGAGAAATAAGTGTTAGAGGGTCAGTTTAAGTTGAAGTCTTATCCTGCACTGATTTGAAGGTAGGTAGGTAGGTAGGGGAAAAAAAAAAAAAAGTTCTTAGTTGCAGTGAATGCATCGGAGTATACACCAGTATAAGGAGGAATATTATTTGAGACAAAAATGGATGAACAACCTTTAATGTACAACCATAAAAAAATTAAGTCGACACCCCTGGTGTGATGAATTTTGAAGGGATTCATACTGTGGTCATTTTGTAATTCTGGTAATTCAGAATCCTTGGTATCACAACACAAGGGTGCTGAATATTTTTATAGCAGGTGCACAGGCAGCTGATACTGATTTTGCAAGCAAACATTTTGATCAGTTTGGGTACACTGGGTTACCTGATTCAGTATTCTCAACATTACATATCTTGTAAAAATATATTTGCAACCCTGTTTTGAGTACAGAATTATTACCTCTAATAAAAATATTGATTCGAAGGCTGATCTCCTCTGCAGCTAGTAAGTACTTTTTTTTGTGTTCATGAACCTTGATCTCTTGTTCTTGAACTTCTTACTTTGCTTGTGAATATTGGCTCTGTAGTAGACCAGGATATCAACGGAACCTTGTTTTTCAGTGGTAGCAGGATAGCTTTCTTGTAATATTAACTACATGACATGTTTTGTGTAGCAGTGAGGTAAGTCAGAACAAACATGCAAGTAGTTTTTGGCATGGATGCTATGCTCATTGCTTTGTTTTATTTTTACTTCTTTGTTGCATAATTATACCTTGCAATATTGTTGTGAATTTTAGCAGTATGCTCAATACTCTATATATGTACTGTATGTCTTCCAGTATTATATGTCTGATGTTTATGAAATCAGTGTTGCATGTGATAATGTAAATGATTGTGTGATTTAGCCATGGCTGCATCTGTCATTACATAATTAAATCCAGTTACATAGCAGTTCAGTAAGTGAAAAATATTTCCCCCCCAGAATATATATATACAATACACCCTCGATATAACAACCTAATTGGTACCGACCCTTGACGTTAAAGCTGTACACCACACTGTTCGGTAATTTCCCGGGCGTCTTGGCTTTACCAAACAAAGATTGTTGAATAAAGTGTGTCGTTTGATTGTACATTCATACACAGTAACATACAGCTAGGTCTAAATGTCTCTCTTTCTCAGTGAATGCTCTACAGTAATCCCCCATTTATCCGACGTAATAGAGCGAAAGGCATGCCTAGAAAGTGGATCTGTCCGGATAATGTACTTCTCCCCTGGCCCTCCTTCATACATAACCAAACTTTGAAAGCCATTGTGAAAGGCCACTACAGTACATTGTACAACACTTGTTCCTGTTGTTTTACACTACTCTATCTGGTCAAGCAGACCTATAAACCCTAACAAAATCATGTCATGTAGGGTTAAGTGGGCCAGGTCGTACTCCTACAAGGTGCAGAAACACGACCATCCCACATCAGTCGTTCCCAGGATCTCCTGCTTGTTCTCCAGAGTCATCACTACCCTCTTCCTTTTCTGTAGTGGAGAGGCCATCGTCACACATCCTAGAAGGAGGCATGCAAGGAATAGCAATGCCCGAAGCAAGTAGGGAACAACCACAAAAGCCACCACGTCCACTGCCATACCAACTGTACCAGAGGTGGTGCTTACTAGACAATCTACACACGGGAATTGGGAACAGACGAGGGGGTCTCAAGCAGATGCTGGGTTAACTACCAAGCTATACAGCGTGGCACCTCCAGGCTATTCCCTCCTGGACAGGGGAAAATGTTTGCTCAGCTATAATTTCCATCATGACACAAGCATTTTATCTGGATAAAATGGAAGAGTGTACGTAAAATGCTTTAATACAGCCAGATCACAGCATCCGGGCTGTGGATCGTAAAGATAATGGATTTCCAGATAAATGGGGGATTACTTTCATGGCTCCTCTCACTATACTAGTCACCTAAAAACTGATGCGGTGTTTTATGGGATTAGGGGAATGGGGAGGAGTACCGGGTATGTGTATGTGTGTGTGTGTGTGTGTGTGTGTGTGTGTGTGTGTGCGTGCGCACGCGCGCATGCACGTGTGTGTACATGCACGTGTCTGTGTGTGTGTGCGTGCGTGCATGTGTGTGTGTGTGTGTTTGTTTGTGTTTGTATGTGTACTGTATAGGGACACCATACTGTTCAGTGTTTCCTGCGTGTCCATTCTTTTCCATCCATCCATCCAGCATCCAATCCTACGTTGGCCCATGAGGAGCATAGGAGGTTGGGGCTAGGCAATTTGGCCCTGACATTTAAGATGCGAGTGACCAGCCTCACTCATCTATGAGTGGCATTACTTGAGCAGTAAACTCTAGCCACCCCATGGATATAAACCTGCACCAGTTCAATCCGATTGGAGCACCGTAATTACCCACTAAACCACCAGGTGCCAAAATTTGGTTACATGGTTACCACCCAGCATAGTAAATGGCTTCCTGGTGTATAGGAAACCATTTGGCATATCACTCAGTGTACAGTCACCCACAGGCAGAAGGAAGAGGAAAGAATGAAGGAAAGAAAGAGGAGGATGAAAGGAAAGAAGGGTGGAGGAGAGGAAAGGGCAGACACCCGAGAGCAGCACTACATTGAGTGAGTGGATGGTGAGTGCCCCCATGTACCCCATGCTTTTACTGAACAAAGTTTATTAAATGAACGTAGCATTCGACCTGCTACAGGTGGTCATTAAAACTGAAATTTGTTAAAAGAAAGTTTGGTGTATCTAGGGTTTACTGTACATGTATTCCTAGTGTGAAGTGATTATTTTTGCAGTCTTCATATGAATTGACATGTTGCCATATTGTACAGTATATGCTGTACTATGATAGTGTGAGTTTTACTTTAGTTTTGCTTCTGTACTGTACCCACTTTTGTAGTGTACTACTGTGCCTGATATGCTTGCTGATAATTTTAGTGTAGCTGTATTGTACTGCATTTGGTTTGGCTTGCTCTTAATAATGAATAACATTCTTGGTTTGAATTTTTGCATTTATGAGTATAAGACATCTTTAGTAACAAAATATGATTAGGCATTTAACATTTATGTTTAGATAGGAAAGTCTATATGTAACTCCACAATTGTTGGAAGGAATGAAACAATTTGTTTGATATGAAACTTGCTCAGAATGATGTATTGAGACTATATTGGTCTTTCAACGAGAGTGAACAGGTGAAAAGAGTATTGCCCACATGCATTTTCATAGATCATGAATATTCCTAACAACTGCACACCCCATGTGAATACAGGAATCTAAGTTTGGATGATCAGTGGCAGATTCAGGATTTAGGGAAGGAGGGGGCTGTTTGTCAGTGTAAGGGGCGCCGAGCACCCAAGGCACGATGCAATAAGCTAGGGGGTCTGGGGTGAGCAGTAGCTCCCTCAGCGGGGTCCAGGGCAGAGCCCCAGCCACAAAACGCTTTTTAACATTGCACAAGCATTTCGAAAGCATTTTGGGGCAAGTTGTGGTACTTTTATGGTGGTTAATATTTAAAACCTGTAACCAGTAATTCATGTTAGATGGAAACCTGTTGCAGATCTCTACTGATTGAAATTGGGATGTGTTATAGATTCAAACAATTCTCTTCCAATTGATCAAAATTAAAATATATATAGGTTGAAACCATTCGCTACCTATTGATCAAAACTGAAATATAGATAATTCAAACTATTCTTTACCAGTTGATCAGCTCTTAGGGGCGCCATTCATAACTGAAGGGGGGGGGCAGCCCCCCCCCCCCAGATCTGTCACTGTGGATGATGCGCTGTATTCTAGGCATAGAACACTTGGCTCAGTAAATTTGCAGACATTTTACCACAGGAGCACTTTTCACATAATATGCTGTTATTCACTATTAAGCAGTCAGGATGTGTAATGAAGGGCCAGGGTGGTGCATCTCGCACCAGCACAGATTGCTACATATCACAGTTTCTTGAACTTCTAGACTTAAACATCTATTATGCCTTCATGCATCCAGTCACAACATAAGATCCATTTTGGTAATTTGTTGCAGCCTTGAATGTAATTTTTTATTACCTTTGAATATACAGTAATATCATCCTGGAACACAACCCTCACTTTAACCCCATACCCCCGGGGATGGCTGGACCACGCTATGCCCCTCCCGTGGGGCAGCGTACGAAAAATTAGCTGCTTCCAGGTCAGCAGAAATATCACTTTGCCACTTTTTTTTAAGTATGAGAATAGGTCATAAGGGACATTTCGGTGGGTAATGAACAGGGAAAATCAGCGGCCAAGTGCACGTGGGGTGTTGCCAGGTGATAAATTAGCTACTTCATGGCCAATGGCAGTATCAATTAGCCTTTTCCCTTTTTTTTATTTTTTATTTTTTAGTATGAGATTAGGGCATAGGGCACATTTCAGTGGAAAAAGTGAATGAAAAAAACTGATGTTGCATTGTGCGGCCAGGCTGTAGCTAGACGGGGGAGGGGGTAAGGGAGGGGAGGTGGGGAGGTGAGGCAAATACAGAAAAATGGCTAAATTGGTAACACTGGATGTGAGTACTAGTGGTATTAGCAGTGCTGCCTATAGCTACACGCTGGCAGTACTGGTAGATGATACAAGACTGCACTTGGAAGCCCAGGTGATTTTAAAAATCTCTGTATCACAGAAGTGACACCCTGCGGTATGGTACTAATGTAACGAGCGTCACGATAGTGATGACCCGCGGTAAGGGGTTAAACAGTTTTCACATAGTGCAGTTATTTTTAGGAATGGAATATATTGATGTTGTGATGAGGAGAGATAGACTGAGATGATTTGGACATGTTAAGAGGATGAAAAGTGACAGTTCGGTGCAGAGGGTGAGAAGTGTGAACATTGAGGGTAGGGCTGTGTGAGGCAGACCAAAAAAAGGACCTGGGACGAGGTCATAGGGTGTTACCTTGGGGGTAGGAGACTGAATATGGAGGCTGCCAGAGATTCAGCAGCATGGAGAGTCACCATTAGATGACTAAGGTCGAGTCGTGCAAGTATATTGGAGCCTTTATAAACTACTGTACATGAATAGACAAATAAACAAATATCTATAGTAATAAGTGTGGAATTAAAGTATAAGGTAGGGCAATTGATACAGTGTAGAAATCTCCCTTCCAGATGTCACCCAATGATATCCAGTTACTTCAGTGTACAAAGCTGATAAAAAGGAAGACTTTAACAATTATAGACCTATATGAGTTCTACCTGTAATAAGTAAGCTCTTTGAGAGAGCTGTATGTTTGAGACTTGTCCCTTACCTTCATGGTAATATTTGTATGAATCCTCAGTCGCATGGTTTTCTTCAGAATAAATCAACAGAAATGGCTTTAGTAATTTTTATTAATATAATCAGTGAATCAATGGAAAGAAAAGAACATGTTGTTGATTTTTCTTTTATAGATTTTGCCAAAGCTTTTGAGTTGCTAGATCATGATATACTACTTGATAAATTGAAA
Source organism: Coenobita brevimanus (assembly GCF_032717465.1). Taxonomy (NCBI): domain Eukaryota; kingdom Metazoa; phylum Arthropoda; class Malacostraca; order Decapoda; family Coenobitidae; genus Coenobita; species Coenobita brevimanus. The sequence continues at coordinate 41,251,968 of NC_137046.1, forward strand.
TATAATGGTGTAGTAGGTATTCCCCTTAAATTGATTTCTTCCTACTTAAGTAACAGGAAACAATATGTTGTTTATAACCATGAATGTTCCAGTTGCTTATCTCAGCAGGAGTTCCTCAAGGGTCAATCTTGGTCCCTTTGCCATTTTTAGTTTATATTAAGGATCTTGTCAGTGTTAGTGACAAATTATAATATGTATGCAGATGATACAAATATTTTAATGTCTTATGAAAATGTACACAGCATGTTTAGTATATTAAATAATGAGCTTTTAAAATTAAATAATTGGACTATTGCAAATAAATTAGTACTCTTATGAAAATGTACACATCATGTTTAGTACAGTATATTAAATAATGAACTTTTAAAATTAAATAATTGGACTATTGCAAATAAATTAGTACTCAACATATCCAAGACTCACTACATGCACTTTGATAGAACGACTAAAGTTGAAACCTTACAACAGTTAGTAATTGAAGGTCGTAATATAAGCAAACAATTAAAGACTAAATTTTGGGGTGTCATTATTTACTATAAATTAAAATGAAAGGAACATATGCTGAGGGTAAACAATCATATTGCCAAAACATGTGGTATGTTGTATAAAACATTTGAAATGCTTACCTCTCCTGGATGAGTTTGAGTGTGTAGGAAACGGAATCTAAAGGTGAATGTAGGGAAGAGTAAAGTGATGGTCTTTGAGAGAGGTGAAGTCAGTGAATGTACAGCGAGGTTGGATGGTGAGGTATTGGAAAATGTGAGTACGTTTAAGTACTTGGGTAGTGTGATGAGTAAGGATGGAGGTTTGGAGGGTGAAGTGCTTGAAAGGGTACAGCAGGGAAGAAAGGTTGCTGGTTCTTTGAAAGCAGTGATAAGAAACAGGGAAGTGAGCATGGAAGTGAAAAAGTTACTACATGACAGTATTGTGATACCAACTCTAACGTACGGAAGTGAAGCTTGGACGTTGTTGGAAGGACACAAGTCAAGAGTGAGAGCCATGGAAATGAGTTATCTAAGAGGAGCCTGTGGAGTCACATGGAGAGACAGGCTGACGAATGAGGATATAAAGGAGCGTTGTGGTGTTGATGTGGATGTGATAGGAAGCATTATGAGGAACACACTGAGGTGGTTTGGCCATGTGGAGAGGATGGAGGGTGAAAGACTGACGAAGAGAGTGTATGTGAGTGAGGTGGAGGGGGAAAGAGGGAGGGGGAGGCCGAGGATGAGATGGAGAGATGGGGTGGAGAGATATATGAGAGAGGGGGGTGTGAGTTGGGAGCAGGGGAGTGAAATGGCGGGGGACAGGGCGACTTGGAGGCGATTTGTTTGTGGCCACCCCAAACGGGATTGAGGCGTCTGGCAATAGATAGATAGATAGACCTCTCCTGCACTTCGAAGTGTGTACCACTCCTTAGTATATCCATATCTTATATATGATATTGTTGTATGGGGCAGTGCAAGTCAAGCTTGTAAAAACCCTTTGGTTTTAATGCAGAAATGGATAGTAAGTATTTCTTATTTTAAAAAATGTGATTCAACTAATAATGCATTTAACGTGCTGAATACTTTAAACATTAATCGAATATATAAATATTTTAGCATACTTTTTACATTTGAGACTCTAAATGGATTGAAGTGTTGTAGCAGTATGTTCCAATATGTAAGTCACAGTCATGATACAAGAGGCCGTGAAATAAATCTTATTATCCCAGAAGTTACAACACTTAACAGCAAACGTCATATATACTGTGCAGAACCAGATACGTGGAACTGCATACCTTATCACTGTAAAATTAATAATAATCTAGCTTCTTTAAACAGGCAGTTAAACATAAAGTTATGAGTGGATTCTTAAACATTAATTAAGAAATATGTTGTAGATAAGTTTGTTTCATAAATTTAAAATTTTGTATTGTCAGAGACAGATGAACCAAGTTATTTTTAAAAGCTTATTAGGTTTGTAAAAGTGCCATTGGCTCTACAAACCTGGTTCTATGTATTTGCAGTCTCACCAAAGAGTATCCAAACACCTGGGCACGATGGATGTAAAAATGAACAGAACTTACTGTGTTATCATGGAATGGTTGGCATGCCTGGTTGTGGAATGACCCACACTGAAGTCATTGCACTGATACACGGTTCACTGATGTATGATGTAGTAACAACTGCTGACAGATGTACACATCAGGAGAGCTGTTTTCAGATTTTTCGATCATATATTTCAAAATGCATGGTGCATACAGCGTTCGGATACTTTATGGTGAGACTATACAATATATATATATATATATATATATATGTTATTCTGGCAAATAAAAAATTGACTTTGAATTGACATCATGCATCAGGAAGGAAGATATTCAGACAGTTGCCATAGTAGGTGCTGTGTCATACACTTGCAGTGTCAGGGAATTAACTGAAGTAACTATTTAATGAATAATTTTGGTCTAAAAATAGAGAAAGGAAACTTAAGCATATGCTCAGTGTGGTAGGCTGAGAAGTTTAAACAAGGTTTTGCAGAGTTGGGCTTCTCCGTGACAAAGTTTTATTTAAAGTATTTTATTCATGCGGCTTGCCAGATAGCTTTATTTAATTTAGGGAAGACATCAGTAATGTAAGGGATTACTGAAGCCAAACCCCTCTTGTTTAGTATATTTTCCTCTACATCCATGCATATATCCATCAATCCTTTAATGTCCCATGAGTGAAGGGGTTTATGGCTAGGCTATTAAGCCTTGGGGTAAATAATATCGTGTGGAGGTTGCGCATAAAAGTTCTTCATTTTTAATGAAGGGGTTAAGGATGCACCAGTTTCCATTCATCAGGAAATGAGTGGAAGATGATGATAAGAGGGGATAGATGAAATATTTTAATCAGTTAAAATGATATATAGTAGCAGACTTGGATAAGCAAGGGTAGCGTTGGTGATAGTTATTAAATTTTTCACCCAGCTAAGCTCTTGAATGAAGACAGAAGACTGAACTTCTCATTCATTTGTACTGACATCAGTAGTGTGGATCTTTGACTCTTCAGTAATTATGCAGCCTTACCTGGCCTTGTTGCCATTGTCCTGTGACAAACCTTAACATACTGAGTCAGTTAAAATGCACCACCTATTGGTAACAAATTTATAAATCATGTGCAAATGCCAATTTTGAATATTGATTTCCTTTGTTGTGATCATGGTATATAATTCCTGTGAAGAGATTCGCTATGTTCACCATTCATTGACTCGAGAGGTAAGGAGAATAAATGCAGCCCTTTTCCTGACTTTTTGTTGGTGAAATGGAGCTTGTGGATGTGTTTGCATCTGTGACCAAGCTTAAATCATCGCTAACAAGCCACATTTTTTCATTCAGGTCGCCAAACCTTAGTAATGCTGGAAAGTGACACAACTCAGTGTTAAGTAGTCCTTAGAATGGGTTGTCATCATTCAGTGATTGTCAAGCTTGGCCAAAGACTGTCTTCAGCCAGAATAGGCTCAACCATTAACAGACTGTCTTTGTAGAGTACAGTCTGTGCAACAGCATGACATCACTGTCATCACATGCAATTACTGCATCTTTGGAAGAGCATAGGAGATTGACATGCACAACATTTGAGACCCCAGCTTTGCATTTGCTGTCCAGTATGTGTATAATTACTTCTTACCAGGTTGCAAATGTGTTTGCACCCCATACAGATTACGAGTGAGCGAGTGAACGTAGAGATGTTTACGTGTATGTAAGAGATGGGTGGCCAACACAGCCCAACTGCGATGGTTTTCAGAGGCTGATATCTTTTCTACTATGTGAGATAGAGAAGAGATTCTTTCAGCAGGTAGTAGATACATTCGATAAATTTTGTTTTGAGCTGCTGTATATATTTACAAATGAGACCAAAGAAACATCTTGGAATCCCAGCTTTCCAAGGATATGTACCGAGGGCATCAGTTGACACGCTCCACAATGAAACTAATTTAAAGCACTATGAAAGCAACATGTGTGAGGTATGAGTTGTTTTTCACAAGTGTTGATTGTGCACGTGAAAAAGTACTGTAACTATTTTAGCTCAGTCATTCTTCTGTTATTGTTCAACTACCTCACCAGAAATATTTGAAGTTTACACCAAGAGCATGGTGGTAGGCGTATGTACAAACGCTCGCTCACTCATCGCTCGCTCACAAAGCGCACTTTACTGGTTGATACATAGTGTGGAAGCTTGTAAGGGGGTTATTTCACATTTGGGTTGAGGATTGTCTGTATATTGAATTTCCATTACTGACATTCTGGTCTTCATAAGTTGATATTAGTAAATGGATGAACTGCATGTTGATGTATCATATTTTATATAAAATTAGCTGCAGTTAACCCTTTGGTGCATTTTTTTTACTCTCAGTATTGTAATCATTCATACTTGGCCAGCATGGGAAAAATTCTGGATATTAGCTCCACCTTTGAGGAGAAGGTCTGGTCTTCCAGTGACCAACATATGGACAGACGCAGACAAAGAAACTGGTGCTTTATTCCCTTTTGATTTCTGCATGCAAAGTTGTTCATTGCTTTCCTTTCTCATACAGCTTTTGGCTTGTATTTTACCTCTCACCGGTGAAGAATTTTTTGCATTTTTGTCACCAGTGTACTAGACCATAGAAATTAAATGGATGAATCAGAATGGGAAGCTGTGGGGAATCCCTGTTAACTATACTCGGTTCCACGGAGTCTGACACACTGATTTTGCCAGCCGAGGACAGGTGGATTTGTTAACACTGCGCCTGCACTCAGGCGGTGATTGGTCAATTTCCGTTGTGTTTGAGCGTGCACCAAATTGACTTTGTATTCCAACCAAGGCCCTCATGTATTTGTAAGAAACCGGATTATACAGATACAAAGTAAAGCAGTTATATCTTTAATGATAAATATGTGCTTTTTAAATTACTAAGAGATAAACCTGAACGACAATGATAACAAAAGCTAAGTAAAGTCGCGACTGGATGCATACGAACAACAGTCAGCGACTGTGGCAGGAATTCAGATGTTCATGTGGTTCCGAGGTTCTGTGAAGGCTCGAATGTTTTTCCTACCACTACACATTGTCAAAGTACAGTCTACACCATGCCCTTCATTACCTCATCTGCTAATACACAACCTGACCCTTGATACACTTACCTTATCTTGTAATAATTATGATTTGCATGAGCACACACACATACACACACACACACACACACACACACACACACACACACACACTGGGGTCAATAAATCCTATTCTCTATATATATATATAGTGTACATACACATTTTCATTACCTTCATAGGTAACAGTAGCTTTAAAAATCTGCATTTGTTTTTATTCCCAGTCAGATTCAGTGAAACTGTTTCTTACATGAAAAAATTTGGTGTTTGATTTTCCCTAATATATTCTTATCATAAGAGACAGACGTACAGACAGACAGACGGACACCGTATCCCTGGTCGCCATGCACCCTCTCCTCAAGCATGTATCTCTGTCCCCTCGACGGAGAGCTGGGAAGGTAATGGATTACATCATTATAGAATGAACCGAATTTTTGTTAATGGTGGAAGAAAGGAAAGTAAGATAAAAGCAGACCCCATGAGAAAATAATACAGTAATCACTGTAATATCCGGACGCCCAATATCCGAACATCCCCACTTTCCGGACATAAGAATGTTTCATACTGTACTTTTTTCCATACTATACTTACCTCATTTCACTCTTTAATGTCCTTTATTGGTGTGAATAGGGTGTTAGGAGCTAGGCATGTGCAGTAGGAAGGTGTTTTTCTGAGTTAGGCTAGGTTAGGGTCCATAAGTACCAGTCCAGGAGCCAGTCACCAGAATGTTTATTATTGTATGAACCTACTTCTAAACCCTCATTTTGTTTCTTTTGCATTTATTTCAGTCATTTATGTGCCTTATTGGTGTGATTTGGGTCTTAAATAGGTGCTATGCATGTCCAGAGGGAGTTGTATAGGTGTTTCTCTGAGTTAGGGTCCATAAGTACAAGTCCATAAGCTGGGGCCCAATATCCGGACAGAACCAATATCCGGACCTATGGCTCTGTTACGTCGGATATTGGAGTGATTACTGTAGTTGAACTCTGCTGCTGTAATAAAACCGCATGCAGTGTGAAACATAATGAAATGAATTTTTAAAAATCAGTCGCTGACTGTTGTCCATATACTTTACTGAGCTGTTGTTATCATTGCCGTTCAGGTTTATCTCTACTATTTTAAAAGGCACATATTTATCGTTAAAGATATAATTGCTTTAATTTGTATCTGTATAATCCGGTTTCTTACAAATACATGAGGGCCTTGGTTGGAATACAGAGTCAATTTGGTGCACGTTCTAACACAACGGAAATCGACCAATCACCTCCTGAGTGCATCACGCAGTGTTACCAAATCCGCCTGTCCTCGGCTGGCAAAATCAGTGCATCAGACTCCGTGGAACCGAGTATAGGTTGAAATTATTTCATGATAGTAAAGTACACTAGAGTAAAAGGGATGTGATTCAAAGAGAGAATGCAGGGATGGATAGATTGGTTTCCAGTTTCGCTTGAAGTTGACCTCAAACACCCCATGCACATTTTCTCTTGGCAGAGATTTGTGCATGGGAATTCTTTATACCGGCAAACCCCGGTTTAACGATGCAATTGGTTAAGTAAAAACCCATCTCTAGGCTGGGTATCGTAGCTTGGGATAGATTTAACACGTAAAGTATAGGGATGTGTTTTTGACCTTAGGTTTCCTCCCCATCCAAATCCTAAACCCACCCAAATGAGTTCAAAAATAAATTTAAAGTCAGTTTAAATGGCCTAACAGCTGGAAAAGAAGCTAACCTAAGCTTAAAACCAGTGCCTGTCTCTCTTGTACTCAGTCAAGGTCACTGGAGAATGTGATCTCTGACTCTTATTCAAACTCGCTAGAAAAGCAGCAGCAGCATTGTATACAATCCCACCATCAGACAGTCCTGGGACAATTAGGTAAACATCTGTTATGCATAACAGTAATAATGATAATAATGAATGAATGACACAGATTCGACCAAGGTGTGAATTGTTGATGGAGAATCGTTGATGTTTTGACGGGAATTCCCCTGATGGGAATGTGATCGATGATACGATTGGGATAGACTTTTCAATGGCCTGTTCTTTTGTCATTTTAGTTACTGTTCTGGTTTCTGAGCTCCTTTATTTTTGTCTCTTTTATTTTCCAACATTTATATAGAAATTCCTTTATTTTCAAAGCTTTTTTCCTTGAACAGTCTGAATGTAAACACATGATTTGTCAATGTCACAGTTTTCATCAATGCATGAAGTATGTACTCTTTAAGGCTTTCATACCGTAATTACAGTATTAGCATTTATTTGAAATTATTTTTATGTGTTCCATGATAGGTTAGATGTTCAGTGGTCAGACACGAAATATTCTTTGATGAGTCGCCTAGTTGTCCACACTGTTTTGTACCGTGTGTGATGGGCAAGAATTCATACCCCAAATGACATTGTTCTCTCCATCTATGCCTAAAACACATTAATCTAAGTCTGATAACAGTTTATAAGTCAACCTAAACACAAAATTTAAGTCTAAAATATCAAAATCGGTAAAAAAAAAAAAAAAAAAAAAAAAAAAAAAATGCAAAACCGGGGGTAGACCTGCGATAGGCTTCGTAGGGTGGTATTTCTACCCTCATCACTATCCCGGGGTATCACATCTAGGGGTATCGTAAATCAGGGTTTGCCTGTAGTTTTCATTGATCTCTTGTCTTGCCTACCCATCCCCCCCCCCCTTTTTTTTTAATGCTGTATTTTGGCAGGTAGTAATGGTCAGCTGATTTTAATCCCCATAACCAAAGGGTTAAGGTTTTTATAATACTCTGACAGATACCATCCATACGTCCATCCAATCTTGTACTGCCTCTGAAATCAGAAGTGTTCTGGCATGATGCTAGGTGGGAAATGAAAGGTAAAGATGACTATACTCAGTTTCACGGAGTCTGACGCACCGATTTTGCCAGCCGAGGACAGGTAGATTTGGTAACACTGCGCGTTACACTCGGTCGGTGATTGGTCGATTTCCGTTGTTTGAACGTCCACCAAATTGACTTTGTATTCCAACCAAGGCCCTCATTGATTTGTAAGATACTAGAATATACAGATACAGATTAAAGCAATGATATCTTTAATGATAAATATGTGCCTTTTAAATTACTAGAGATAAACCTGAATGACAGTATTAACAAACACTAAGTAAAGTCGAGAATGGACGCATACAGACAACAGTCAGCGACTGATTTATTTGTTTGAATTCATTTCAGTATGTTTGATTTCGTTCACACTGCATGCGGTTTCATTATAGCATCATAGTTCAACTATTATTTTCCCATGGGGTTTGCTTTTATCTTACTTTCTTTTCTTCCACCATTAACAAAAATTCGGTACATTCTACAATGATGTAATCCATTACCTTCCCGGCTCTCTGTCGAGGGGACAGAGATACATACTTGAGGAGAGGGTGCATGGTGACAAGGGATAGGATGTTTCTTATGATACGAAAATGTTAGGGAAAATCAAACACCAAACTTATTCATGTAAGAAATAATTTTACTGAATCTGACTGGGAATACAAACAAATGCAGATTTTTAAAGCTACTGTTACCTATGAAGCAATGAAAATGTATATGTACACTATATATATTCAGCATAGCATGTATTGACCCAAGTGTGTGTGTGTGTGTGTGTGTGTGTGTGTGTGTGTGTGTGTGTGTGCTCACACAGAGCATAATTATTAGAAGATAAGCTAAGCGTATGTAGGGTCAGGTTGTATATTAGCAGATGAGGTAATGAAGGGCATGGTGTAGACTGTAGTCTTAGACGCTGTAGTAGTGGTAGGAAAAACATTTGAGCCTTCACAGGACCTCGAAACCACCTCGCTATGAACGTCTGAATTCCCGCCGCAGTCGCTAACTTTGTTCGTTTGTGTCCAGTCACAACTTTACTTAGTGTTTGTTATCATTGTCATTCAGGTTTATCTCTAGTAATTTAAAAGTCACATATTTATCGTGAAAGATACGATTGCTTTAATTTGTATCTGTATATTCTGGTATCTTACAAATCAGTGAAGATCTTGGTTCGAATACGAAGTCAATTGGAGCACGTTCAAACACAACGGAAATCGACCAATCGTCACCCAAGTGCAACGTGCAGTGTTACCAAATCCGCCTGGCCTTGGCTGGCAAAATCAGTGCTTCAGACTCCGTGAAACCGAGTATAGTCATTTGCCTGAGTGGTGTTATATAAATAATGTCAGACATTGTTATTCAGCTCAGGAGAGTCCTGAGGTTGAATGGGTTAGAAATTGTCTATTAATCATTTCAGCCCAGGGATTTTTATTGCATTTTATTTTGGCTAACAACATACTATATTACTTAGGTTGAGGGGTCAGTCTCTTAGCTCTGATAGTTTCTTCATGCATTATTCAGCCTTTCGTATATTTATCCTTGAAACATTCTTTTCATATCTCAGTCACACATATTCACTTAAACTTTCTCACACTGCTCTCCATCTGAGTATAAGTGGATAGAGTAAGGGGATGAAGGTTAGAACAACTGTGGAAGAGAAGGAAGCAGGGTAAAGGATAGAAGGGGGCTAGACTAGGAAGGGAGTTGAGGAGAGAGGAGAGGAGAGCAAATAGAAGGGGAGGGGAGATAAGGGGAAGGGATCATAGTAAAAATTGGTGAAATGAGATAGAATGAAACAAAGAGAGGAGGAAGAGTGAGGAGAGGGAAAATGAGAGGAGTTAGGCTTACAGGAGGGATATGAAAAGAATGTGAATGAGGTGGGTATACTGTAGACGGGGGTGGTTAAGGTTGAGAGGAGTAGTGAGTAACGTGATATGGTGAGAATGTTTTGAGGCAGAGAGAGGAGGAAGCAGTCAAGCAGGAAAGAGAGAGAGAGAATTACTGAAATACTTTAGTGGGTAAAAGGGAAAAAGTAATCTAGAGAAAAGAAAGAACTGATGAGTTAAAGTGGTGGAATTTGCACAGGGAGACAGAAAATTGAAGAGAAAGGGTGAGAGGATGAGGGAGAGGAGGAGGGAGGGGAAGCTGGGAAGAGAGGAATATAGTTGGGTAGAAAAAGAGGAGAATGGAAAGTGTAAGGGGAAAATCTGAAAGGAAAGCTTGTGATTGGAAAAAAAAGTAGTTGCAGAGGAGATTACTAGCATGAAAGTAAAGGGGAAGTTTGGTAGGGAAGTATAACTTGTTTGAGATCTGAGGTGAGTACGTGTTAAAGTGAGAAAAAGAGAGGAGGGAAGGACCAGGTGGGGGGGGGGGATGGATTAATATGAAGAGAAGAGAGAAGGCTGACTGACTGATGCAGTGCCCAAGATACTGGTAAAAGGAAGATTAATAAGGAAGTACAGTTTGACTGGGGGAGAGATCCGAGGTGAGTGAAAGAGAGCGCGAGAAAGAGAGCAGGGAGGGGGAGAGGGGGAGATTGAAGGGGAGAAGAGAGGAGGGGAGGTTGGCTGGTTGGTGCAGTGCTGGGTTGTATTGATCTGTCTATTGATCCCTAGAGGCTTGGGGAGGAGGCAGTGCGTCCAACTCAGTCCTGGAGCAAGCCTCACTCCCTGCACGCACAGTTCTCCTCTCTCCTTTAGTTCCAGTTTCATTTGTTACAACCACAGTACTAGGACCTTGTTACATGACTGTGCTACGTGTAGGAGACTAAGGAGTATTGGTTTTCTCTTTGCTTATCAAAAATGGCGAAGAAAAAGAACCGTGGAAAGAAGGCTGGTGGTGGTGGTGGTGGTGGTGGTGTTGGTGGTGGTGGTGGTGGTGGTGGTGTTGGTGTTGGTGTTGGTACTGGGAAGGCTGGGAATGTGACAGGCCAGGAGAGTCAGGGAACACCCACTGAGGATAAGAGTGATGCCATGGATGTCAATATGGTGGTAAAAGGCACTATTAACCCAGCCAATCATGTGAATAACTCGCAAGCTTCTCATTGCCCTGCTGTAACTTCTGAAGACCATGTTGGCAAGAAAAACTGTAACAGTCAAGCAACAGCTGTTAAAGTAGGAACATAGAGAATATTTTTTAAAGTACAGTATTGAATTCCTGTTCTCCCCCTGTGAAATCTTCATTACTGTTAAGATACTGGCTTTGTGAATAACCACTTACGTAATTATGACTTCATTTTTGTTTTGAGAGAGAGAATTCTAATTTTCAAGTAATTTACTAATGAGGCAATGGTTCGTTGCAATTAGTACCATATTGGGGTAAATTTGTGTTGTGTTAATTTTATTTGTTGCATGTTATGCTGATTATTTTCATCTGTTTAACATTAATTTTTTAAAGATTTAAAGACTGTCCAAGTTTCCTTTGTGGCCAATTATGAATATGATTCTTATCCTCTTATTTTTTTTCTCATTACTGTCATACAATTTTATTTAGCATAAAGAATTTTCAGACTGCCAGAGTTAGATACAGCTAACTCTTTTTCTGGTGTGGGATTAAACTAAAGCCATATAAATTTGTATGGCAGAAGCATGAATAAGCTAAAATTGAATGAATAAATAAAGCATTGTGAAGGGCTTGAAATGTTAAATGTACAGAAATGCATCATACTACTAATCAAACGTTACTGTATTGGAATGATATAATGTTAAAGTAGTTATTATAAACTTAAGAGGTGAATAGTTTTGCTTGTTAAATTATGAAGATACAAAAGGCAAGTCCATATTATACATTACATTGGTAATTATAAATAATTAGTGACATCAACATCCTGACATTGTTTGCTTTAAGATGTCAATTATTGTCATAAGTTAGTATGAAAATGTAGTGGCTAGTGACTGATAATAGATGAAGCAATTTAGTTTATCACATTTGCAATATTGTTCATGGTGAGAATTTTGCAATGCTAATGGAAATGGAAAAAGAGAAACTAAGGTATCTAGAGAAGAGAGAGAGAAAGACGGGAGGGGGGGGTGAGTGTGCATGTGTGTATGCACATGCATGTCAGTCTCTGCTTTGTGTGTGTGTGTGTGTGTGTGTGTGTGAATGCATACGTGCATGCATGTGTGTGTGTGACTGAATAGGAAGATGTTGATCATAGATGTTGTTGAACTTAATGAATAATTTCGTGACCCAAGGCATAGCAGTTTCCCATGCTGTAACAGTGGTTACAAAAAGAGGCTTAGATACAGTGCACACAATTGCCATGTCATGATATAGCTTGAGTGAGGAACGTTAAGGCAGTAAGTAAGCTATCACCTGATTAGTTTGAATAATTTTAAAGCCAAAATATTCTTCACACCGAAGAGATATGATGATGTAGGATTCAAAAGCAAAGATTTCATGTACTAATAAATCAGAAGCTATTGATACTGTATTTATTTTGTTCATTATGATTACTGTATTTCTTTAAACCCTCAGTATCATACTATGTTAACCACTTTACCTGAATGACCTTTTCTCTTACAACCACCAAATTACTTAGTTATTATTATTATTATCAAGTGGGGTTGGTGGAGGATTAGTGCCCCTCCCTGTAAAACAATTAACTCTAAGCCCTTGGCCACCCCGTTCGAGATACATGGCGTCTGGCAATGAATGAATGATTATTATTATTATTATTATTATTATTACTTATTATTATTATTATTAATTATTATTGTTTTTATTATTATTATTACCATTATTATTGATGAATGAATATCTGTTTTTATTACATTATTATTGTTATTATTATTATTATTATTATTGTATTATTATTATTATTATTATATTATATTGATGAATGAATGAAATGTTATCTCTTGTCATTATCATCATCATCATCATCATCATTCGGACTTCCTTTCCCATCCTAGGGCAAGGTGAGGAGTAGCAATGTCCAGACAGCCTAAATTTGCCCAATCCAGTGGGCCATGCTTTCATTCACTCATCATTCAAGCCCCCGGAATCCTGGCTGTATCGGATATGCCAAAAACTTTCACCACATTCTGTAGCTTCACATAATCGTATCCGATAGGGTCAATCCAGACGCCGCCGTGTTAAAAGGGGTGCCAAAATCTCTGATCATGCACTTCTCCTTACAACATTCATCCAGCCTGCTCGATCTCCTGTCAGTTCCCTAGCCTCACCGACTTCCAAACCTCTCTTCCTCACACGTTCATCCACCAAATCTCTCCGCCTTCTCCTTGGCCTACCTCGCCTCCTTCCGCCTTCGAATTTGCTCAGATATACCTTTTTCACCACTCAATTGTTATCCATTCTCTCCACATGACCATACCATCTCGGTACACTCTCTTCGATTCTGGTGCCCACTGAATTCCTCACTCCATATCTTTTACGAATCACATTATTTTGTATCCTATCCACCCTCTGTACTCCACATACATTCCTCAGCAGTCCCATCTCTTACTGCTGTTACTCTTGACTTTTCATTTTCATGTCACACCATAGTCTCACGTCCATATGTTAAAGTTGGCACTAACACTCCTTCATGTAAGTCTTGTGCAGCTTCAACACTCAAGCCTCTGTTTCTTATCAAGGCCTTCATTGCACCAGCTACATTTCTTCCTTGTGTCACTCTATTTTCCACATCTTTTGCACATTTTCCTCTCTTTTCTATCACTGTACCCAGGTATTTGAATTCTCTCACCAATTCCAGTCTCTCTCCATTCACTGTTACATCGCACTGGGAGTCACCTTCTCTCTCAGTAACCATCACTTTACTGTTTTCTATGTTTACTCTCAAGGCAAAATGCTTACATGACATCAGTAAAACTCTGCACTAGCCTACCAAGTTCCTGTCCGGTACTTGCAAGCAGTACTGCATCAACATACAACAAATTTGAGATATTTATCGTGTTTCATTACCAACGCCATCCCTCTCTCCATTACTCATGCTTTTACATCTCTCATCATTCCATCCATATATATATTGAACAACCCTGGGGACATCACACAACCTTGTCGCACGCCCACACCGATTGTGAACCATTCACTTAGATGCCCATTATTATTATTATTATTATTATTATTATTATTATTATTATTATACACAAGAACTGCCTCCATGTTGAAAGAGGTATTAAAGGCTGTATCCAGCCTTCTATGGTGATTGTTTCATAAACAGAATAAAATCATCTGGAGATAGCAAGAATATTGTATTGAATCAGTTGAAATCCCATGCTAACAAAGCCTTTATTACAGGAAAATGTGTTTCTGAAAAATTAATCAGTTTTGCATTGTTTAAGCAAAATTTCATAATCAAAGTGGGTATGGAGTATTTCAGTACTGTGGCAAAGTGCATGCTGATTTGATATCTAGTTCAGGACTGAAAGCTATCATAAGTAAACAGTACTTTTTGCCAAAGATACATTTTGAATGATAGTGGTGTCATCCGTATTGTGCAGTACATGTCATGTATTTGATTGCTACTGTACTAGCTATATTGCTTTTTTTTTTTTTTTTTTTTTTTTTTTTTTTTTTAGTACTGTAGTGTCATGCTGAAGGTAGTTTTTTTTGTGATTGCAGGACCAGGGAGCTTTCCTGAGTGAGTTTGAAAGTAAAGCTTTGCAAGTTGCCACTCAGACCAGCCAACAGCCAGAGCCCCAGGTGGTAGAGAAGATGGTTGAAGTGGTGAAGGTTAGTACCCTTATCTCCACATTATAATGTCGGTATGAGTCAGTTGTCACAACTGTTTGCTGCAACAGTATTTATTACTGGCATTTATTGCAGTTGTCTGTGTACTGTCATATATTATGGCACCCTTCATGAGAAATTTAGTTCCACTCATTACTAACTGGTGAACTGTTGGCTTGATAGTGTACACAGGACAGAGTTCTTAAGCAGAAGTTCCATTCAACACTGCCTTAAATCAGTATCAGAATTATAAAATCTAATCCTGAACCCACCTTTGCTTGTAGTATTGCACCAGCCTGCATGCTATACCACAGATTACATGTGTTGACTAATTTCATGCTTGCTTCTGAAAACATGAACATCCTTTATCAGCAGCTGTAAAAAGACTCATAGAAACTTTTGCCACATTGCCCAATGCCTGCAGCCCATTTACAGTAGATCCCCGCTGTAATGGACTAATTGGGGAAAGCCAGGTCCGCTATTTTAGATATCCATTATGTCCAAGCGTACCCCCCTGGGGTGGGATTTCAAGCTTATCTTTGAAAGTAAGAATACAGTAGCATATTCCAGTACTGTGAATATAAATTTGAAAAGTGTAGGAGTGATGTAATATAAGGTGAGGTATGCGAGTAACAAAAACAGAGGTCTGCTGTATTTTCCCCTTTGCCGAGTCCTGGGAATTAGTATTTTCAGGTGTTTTGTTTTTACCCTTCAGTCATATTAGCAGTGGAAGCATGGTCACATACCTTTATGTTTTGATTGGGAAATAACCAATACTAGTTTTATTTAAATATCCATTACAGATGAGTTGGTAATAATTTTGGAATTTAATTATGCCTGTGTTGAAGAATACCAGTAACTAAGGAGTGGCAGAAGAAATGACATTAGATCATGTCTATTATTAATGTAGGCAAATTTGGATAATGAAACCTTTATCTAATATTTTGTGTGCCTCTGAAGATGGATTGATGACTTAAGAAGTACAGAGATAGCCCAATTATCCTGGCTATATGGTGTGAAGGGGTGCCCGAGTAGTCCAAAATCATGATTACCGGTAATCTGGCGGAAACAAAACACAAGTACTCTCGGGTTGATTTAGGTACTGGTGAATGTCCACTTTAAGCACCAGAAAGGCCTTAGCAATTCAGTTCATTTCCTCCATTGTTTCTGTACATTTCTGGCTGTTTTTAGTATGGTAAATTACCCTTTCATGCTGAAAATTTCCTTCAAGTCATTATCATCATGTTACTTAAGCCGTACCTACAATTGTTTCCAGGCAGTGAAAGAAACAACGCATACTCAGACGTGAATTTCATTTCCCAGTTTCCCAACTGGAGGTTAGGTTAGGTTGGGTTAAGTTTGGTTAAATTATTAGGTACAGTTATAAGCTAGGTTAGGTCAGGTTTAGTTTAACACTTCGGTTAAGACAGTCCCTTTTGCCAACATGCTGACAAATCAAGCAAGAGTTGTCACAGCAGAATAGTTAAGAACAACTGAGAAATAGATTTAACAAAAAAAGATTATTTACCAACCCAAAAATAATCAGAAAAATATAAGACTATCAGGAAGAACTGATTTGGTAAGGTGTTCCTACTGCTTAAAGTAAAGCATATGTTTATCCCTTTCAGTGGCTGTGGATTCAGAAATTTCCGTGCTCCCATGGTTGGCCTCGGGACCATTTTTTCACTGTTCTAAAATCAGTTTCTTTTTCTTACAGATGTGAAAAGACTTGTCTCACGCACGTGGCAGTGTATTTTTTTTTTCTTTCTTTCTTTAGGTTCCTAAACCCATCCTGCGATTTGCTGTGATTCGTGGAAGAATAATAAAGTTATAGCGTATGTTACATCAACATGGAAACACACGGGCAACAATGTCTGAGATGACATGACTGCCTGACTGCTTAATATGGTAGAGTAGGGTTGTGTAAGCATACCAGTGACCTTTGTTCCCTTTCCATGATCATTTGCAGTTTTTTATAGCTCTCCCTAATTCAGTGTCACTGACACCGGGACAGTAAAGCATTGTTCCAGACCGGCAGCTAAGAAGGAGTTAATGGAATACACTACTGTTTGTATCAAGACTCTCTCTCTTTCACACATACACACAAGAACAAACAAAAGAATGAGCAGTAAATATGCTTATGTTTAAGCAAAAGAAATAATTGTATGCTCAGTCGGTCCGAAATGTGTTGGGGAGCGTGAAATCAAACAAAGAATGTGGAACTGAATGCTAACTTTCGAGAACACATGGGATGAAGGAATAATATTTTTTTTTCTGATTAACAAGCATTTTCATACCATTTCATCCCCTGAAATTGTGAAACCCATAAATTTTTGTCAAAGCACACATCCTAAAGACCTTACCAATTCAATTCATATTCCTCTAGTTTGTTTCCTGTAATTTTTATACTGTTGTAAGGGTGGTAAATTGCCTTGTCTTTCTGAATGATTTCCCCCTTTGTCATCATCACGCTGTACCTACGATTGTTTCCAGCATAGTGAAGGAAACTTACTTAGTGTACTCAAAGGTGGATTTCGTTTCCCAATTTCCCAACTGGAGCCAAGGTTAGATAAGGTTGTTAGTTTAAATTATTAAGTAGTTAAGCTAGGTTAGGTTAGGTTTAGTTGAACACTTAGGCTAGGACAGTCCCTTCCGCCATTATACGCATAGGAATCAAACATGTTGTCACAGTGGAACAGCTAAAAACAGTGGGGAAACAGATTTAACAAGAAATGTTTATTTACCACCCCAGAAATACTCAGAAAAATGTAACATAATCAGGAAGAAGAACTGATTTGGTTAGGTGCTTCTACTGCCTAAGTGAAATGTATGTTTAGCAAATGAGCAAAGAAGAGCATCTCGCTGGTGATGGCTTCCCTTCCTCATCAGTTGCTTTACCAAACTCCACCCCACCACCCTTGTGATAGAGTTGAGAGCAGGAGGCACAGGTGGGGGGTAGACTCACGTTCGTTTACCTGTGGCGCACTTGCTAGCAACCGGATGCTTGCTGTTTAAACTGAAGCTGTCATACGGATAATTTTATGTACTGTTTTACCATACCACTAAACTATTTGTTTACGGCCCAGATGTACCAAAACCAGGAACCTGGATAATCGAGCTTTCACTGTATTACCCATAACTAATCGTTTTTGCCATGATAGATGGATTGATATAGCCTATAGAGAGAGAATAACTCCTAGGCTCTGAGAATGGGATCCATCTCATTCGATCCTACTTCAGTGTTATGGTGAAACGTTGCAATTACTCCATGAGGAAAAGGATTATTTAAAAAACTAGGATTGCCTTGAAGTTAGTCTCCTCTACAGATAACAAGAAAGTAGTAGCTAGTTATTACCATAGCAGTGAGTAAAATTCAAGTGATTTTTGTCTCATTTGGCAAGGTGTAGCATCACAAATAAACACATATTACAAGAGAGTTAATGTATTGCCCATGTGGTAGCTGGAGCAGACAGTTACCCATGGGTGGTGTGGGGAAGGAATGTATGGGTAATTGATGATTGGACTACCAGATGTCATGTCCATATGTGACAAACCCTTATGCCATATGATGGAATGCTCTTTTGCTGTATCATATACTGGGAGCTAAACCTTAGCCGATCTACGATATTATGTATGTATAGATTGGTTGATAGTGAGATACAAGCATTTAAAATTCATTACTCCACTGTAATTGGATTTATAAAATGAGTGGATAAAACATCAAATCTGTTATGTCTGCAGGTTGTAGAGAAGGAGGTAAAGGTTGAGGATCCAGCACTAAAGTCTCGGGTGGAGGAACTGTCTAAGGAGAATGCTCAGCTCAGGAGTAAGGTAAGGTGTAGCTAATATGGATTGGGATGTATAGTTTTTATTTTTTTATTTTTATTTTTTTTTGTATCCGACACTGAGCTGGTCAGTTGTGCCTGTATGATATAACTATACTATATTGCAACTTATTAAAAATAAAGGTTATTAGTCTTTTTTTGTTAGTATTAAAAGCTTAATGATGCCTGTTCTCATGTGCTGTCTTTGCCCCCCACACAGGGCCCTTTACCCCCCCCCCCTCTCTCTCTCTCTTTCTCTCAATGTCTTTCATTTAGCTTCCCCTTTCTTTCATTTCCCTTTAATCAGTTTAACCCATTCTCTGATCTCCTGGTATTATTCACAGTTGGCAGTTCTTCCCCCTTCTAGGTCTTCTTCTGTACTATAATATGCAGTCTCTTCCCACTTCTTTCCATTACCATTATAATTTATGTTCTCTGTTTCCACTGGGAATTTAGCCTCTATTAACTTGTGGTCGTGTACATCTCTCTTCTGTTTGTCCTCATCCATTTTCATTCCCTGTAAACCAACTGTAGATTTTTTCTTTTTTTTCTTTTAACTAATAAAAGGTCCACAGCACTTTCCTGTACTCCCTACTCCAAGTATAAACTCCATTACATTTCTTATCGCCATTTATTTGTCAAGTATTTCCTTTTGTTTACTGCTTTTACTCTGCACAACTTGCCATGTTTAGGTACTAACCTTCCTCTCCATTTTCTCTTCTTTGTCTCAATTCAAGGTATGCCTCCTTTTCATTGTCTTTTTCCTCCTTTGTCACATCCCTGTTTATTCCAGTTTCCTTTTTCCAGGATCCCCCTTCTTTTTATGTAGATTTTTGCATTTTCAGAACCATCCACCTTTCATTTTCTTCATCCATCTCCACCAACAGAGGTCTGTCCCTTTGACCATCCCCTGTATTGCCCCAGTCTTCTAACTTTAACTATCCTGTACTCCTGGTTTTCAAACCTGGGGAGTTCTCAGAAAAATCAAAACATTTCATCATATCTTCATTTATCCTGTCATCTACATTCTCGCCGTTTGATTTCTTTATCCTAGACAAACCACATTGTTTCTCCTTTCTTCTTGTCTTTATCTTCCAGGATCATATTACATTAACCTTGCCTATCAGTTGCAGTACTTGAGCGTTGTGCATGTGAGTTTTGCATACTCCTTCCATAGCACACTTAGCTAACTCACCAGACCCAACATTTGGACCATCTGACACTCACTTATGCTACATACCTTTGTAACAGTACACTCTTACAGGATAACTGTGCTCTTAATTGACTACTCCCAGATTTGTAAGCATTTCACTCTGATGATGGTTAGTATCTTCACATCTAATTACATATATGTGTGATTAACACTTCTGTCAATCTTGCACAGACCACCAACATTCATCAAATTTTACGCTACCTAGCCACAGTCGCTAACAGATGTCCTCCAGCCAGTACAAGGGATAAAACACTACTGCGTACAAATGAGGAACAGGGGCAAATAAACGAACAACACAAAGCAGTAAAGATTCAGAATGGTGTTACTCAATATGAAACGTACTTTGTCTGTCTCCATTAGAACCACAGACTGCTTAAAAACAACCTATCAGTTGCTGCTAACAAATATACCACTCAAGACAGTGCACAGGAAAACACTGGTGTGTACCACAAATGAACTTGTGTAGAACAATTAAACAACTAGAAGGTTGTGAAGCTTGGAGAGAACTAGCCAGAGGGAATGTGTGGTGTTGAGTGGGAGGGTGTTTTGGCCATTACTCACTGACCCCATTTGTCTCATTAATAGGGTGGTGTGTCATCAGCATCTTTGGCTGCAGTGAGTGTTATCATGCTGTACTTTCCTGCTACCCTGCCATTATTACTCTCGTCTGAATGTAATATACTTTAAATGTCCATTTACATGTTTCATCGCATACTATAGCTAATAAGTGTTAAATGACACCATTTTATACCCACTGATTGCAGAAAAAATTATTGTTTGTTGAGGGAGGTGTGTGACAAGATTCACCACCCCCTCTGTTAATTTTATAACCGCTGATTATGTTCATTTTACTAGCCGATGGAGGTGTGTGGCAAGATCTGCCACCTTTTGTTGTTTAAGTACTCTGTAACTTTCACAGTAATAAATACAGTATTATCAATCAGTCTAATTTCGTACCTTCAATCCTAGCCACACTCGATTCGCGTTTTGCTCATTGTCTGTGGAAATCCGATACCGTAGTGAACTGTATATAGCACTGTCTACCCAAACTCGACATTATATATTATAAGAGAGCCACCTGGGAGGCCTTCACAACTGAAACAGACATCATCTCGAAACATTAAACAGTTCACCCATCACAAACATCAACACTGCTGTGCACACTTTCAATACAGTTATACAAAATGCAGACAAAAGACACATCCCTGGAGGCAACAGAAAGAGAGACAACCCCAACTTCACACCAGAAATTCAAGGCCTCATCAGTCAACGGGACACACTACGACACTCCCCAACACCCCATACACAAGACACCGTACAACAAAAACAAGAACTCAACACTAAAATAAACAGTAAAATATCAGAAAAGCAAACACTAAACTGGAATAATTATCTCCAAACACTTGATGACAAAACAAACACCAGCAGACTCTACAAAACACTAAACAGCATCACACACACCAACAGCAACACTACATAATCACATGCAGCTATCACAACAACAGACACCATACCTTCAAACAAACAACAAACAAACTCTCTCATCAATCACTTTTCACATGTCAGCCATCTAAACCTCTGTCACGACGACCGACGTAAGAGACAGTTCCTACAGACCCAGATTACGTGCCTTTCACTTACAAGTAGACGAAGCACATCATCTGGCTTTTTTTTTTTTTTTTTTTTTTTAAGGAAGAAGGAACCAAAGGCCACAAGCCCACAATAACTATTCCTTCCAAAAGAAAAACAAAATACAAGAGAGCCAAATTCAAGATCCGATCATTTCGAGATGCCCGGACACACTGCATTTGAAAGACTGGAGATCATAGGAAGCAGGAAATACAGACAGAGGGAGACAGTTCCAGAATTGACCTGTTGCATAAATGAAGGACTGGGAGTAATGGTTAACTCTTGCATTAGAGAGTTGGACAGAAAAGGGATGAGTGTGTGCTGCTAGACGGGTGCTACGTGCCCGTCGTAGAGGTGGAGGAATGAAAGCAGACAGTTCAGAGGAGCAGTGACCATTGAAGTATCAATAGAAAAGAGATAAAGATGCAACAGTGCGGCGAAGAGACGGGTTGAAGGGAGTCAGTAAGAGGAGGAGAGTTAATGAGACGAAAAGCCTTTGACTCCACCCTGTTGAAAAGAGTTGTACGTGGGGAACCTCCCCACACGCGAGAGTTGTACTCTACACGGGCGGATAAAATCCGTGTATAGAGTCAACAATTGTACAGGGGTAAAGAAGGAATGGAGTCGGTGTAGCACACCTAATCTCTTGGAAGCAGATTTTACAAGAGATGTAATATGATCTTGCCAAGATAAGTCCCGAGTAAATGAAACCCCAACACAAGCAACATTCACCTTAAACACCTTGGACCACAAGGCATACAAGTACTCAGCAACATAACAGACTACAGCTACTCACGCAACACAGTAACCAACATCTGGAAGCATGGCATTATCATCACTATCCCTAAACCCAACAAAGACCCCACGTTTACCTTCCTCACACTGTCCCGTCACACTCCTCTGCGCCCCCTCTTAAAGTCACTGAACGACTGTTACTACAACTAGTTACACCTCACACACCCCTAGCCCAATCACAACATGGCTGTAGGCCATTACACTCCACAAACACTCTTCTCACAGACCTTACACTGAGAGTTTTTGATAGCATGAATTCAGCTAGGCCACCACACAGAACACTGCTAGTCACACTAGACATTAGCAAAGCTTTTGATGCCATCCCCCGCAACCTCACAAACAAAATATTCAACACAAACATGCACAATAACACAAAAAGATGGCTGGCAAACTACTTAGCAGGAAGATGTGCACATGTAACATTTGCCGGACAGTCTTCGAACATCAGAAACTTCACAAATGGCGTCCCCCAAGGATCTGTTTTGTCCCCTACACTCTTTAACCTATACATGCACGACATACCCATACCCCACACGCCACAGGTACACATAGCTTCCTACACAGATGACATAACACATACATGTACACACCAAAATGCAAATGCAGCTGCACACATCCTCCAACCTTACCTCAACACACTACACAAATGGTTCACCACAAACAGGCTCAAAATAGCCCAAACCAAATCTACAGTGACCCTTCTCACAAACTGGACAGCAGAACAGTCACATCCCACACCTTACCATAAATAACACTCCCCCCCCCCCACACACACACACAAAATCCTTGGTGTAACATACAATACATCAGTGTCATTTAAACAACACATCACAAACACTGAAAATAAAAATACACCAAGACTCAATGTCTTGAGGTCACTTGCCCATACAACATTTGGACACAACAAAGAAACCACCACCACAGTGTACAAACAATATATACATCATCCATCCATCCATTAGTCAATCCTACATTGCCCCACGAGGAGCGTAGGAGCCAGGGGCTAGGCAGTTGGTCCTGACACAATATATACATTCAGCGATGAATTATGCAAGCCCTGCTTGGGCTCCTAACCTCACTAAAACACACTACAACACTCTGCAGACCATACAGAACAAGGCCCAAAAAATAATCACAGGCCCCACAAGTACTACACCCACAGACCACCTACATCAAGAAACCAAAGTCCCCAAAGTCAAGGATCACCTAGACATGAGAGGCACCCAGTTTCTCACTGCAGCCTCCACAGACCCACAACATCCACTGCACTACATGGTAGCACATCCACACACACACACACCAAGGAACATCAAAACAACACCCAGCACAAAATATCATAAACAAATACTGTCATCTCTCCCCTCTCACTTTCCTCATACCAGCTTCCAGAAGCATATCCATACTCAAATCACTCACCGCTCCATTCAGTCACTTAAAGACAACACACAACTACATGCACAGCCTGCTGATATCCACCCTTATGAATCCTATCTCCCTCGTGAGGACAGGGTCCACCTGGCCAGGCTTAGATGTGGGCATCATCCAGCCCTCTTAAGTTACCAGAAGAGGCTGGAAGATTCCATTGCTGATGTCTGTCCAGAATGCAACACTGCACCCCATACTATTAAGCACATTATGGAAGACTGCGTTGCAGACAGTCACCTATGCCAACAACACAACATACACTCCTTGAGAGCTCTGTAGGAAAGCTTGGTCTCGGCCATGGCCTTTCTTAGGGACTCGGGGCTGTTCGGCCAGACTGCCTAGGGAACAACTACTACTACTACTACGACTCAACGTTATGATACGAAGTTTCACCGTATCGCACTGTCTTCACCCACGAATATATCACCTCACGCACTAATAATTCACATAACAGCTCTCATAACTTGACTTCACAATACGAAGTGTCAGTGTATCGTACTGTCTTCACCCACGTATAAATCTGTAGGCTATACCATATAATACTTGTCATCTGCACATTATTATACATGCTAACAACTCAAGCACACAAGCACAACGTTGTTCCCTCACAGTTAAACACACACGTTTTACTCGACTTTCACTTCTGTTTCTGCCCACCATGTGCACAGACATATGTGGACAAGTGCATGTGCACCTGGCACGAAGCACACACATGGGCAGAACTGGTCCGAACACTTGTCACTGTCAGTCTGTTGATAAGGTGGAGGCTTGACTCACCCAGCTGCTCCTTGAGATGAATTATTGTCTCCTAGTAAACTCCTCTCGTAGCTTTTAGGTCATGCTCGTTGACAGACATCATGTTTGACTGTAAGCACCACACTACTATGCCCTAGTCTTCAGGATAATAACAGGACCTGCCAGTTGGACTTGTTCCTATATTTGTCAAACCTGTGACAACAGAGAGAGATTCTATAGTACATCCGTGTGACCTAGAATTTAACAAACGGCATAAACATCATATCTTTATCATTATAAGCACACTGGTCAATCATATCCTTCATAATCACTGGCATATATACATAAATGCATGTGCATGCCACAGCTACATCAGTCCTTAAACACTTAAATGTTACTAGACACGTGATAACGCAACTTACGTGGTGAGAGCCTGTGACTCCATGGGTATAGTATGTGGCTGCTGACATCATTGATACTACATTCCCTGCCACATTAATTCATGGACTCTGTGTTAACTGTCCAGCTTCAACCTCCAGGCTGACACTCTCTCCTCACACTTTCTGTGCTGTAAGCAATTCCTTGCCATGAGCAATGACAGACACGTTCAGAGTCTGGCCCCCCTTATCTCGCCTCTAATGACTCCTCTTGTCATGTGTTTACCACTGGGGTGAACACGTTAATGAGCAGTAAATTCAGCTCTCAATGATCAGTGATCTGTGTAAACATCTTAATCCATGTAAATCATTTGTTTTAACTACTACAAAACATTTACACTATCAGTAAAGCATGCAGCGACAACACATGGGTTCAAAATAAATTTGAGTAGATAGGGTTACACATGGTAAGGGTTGCATCCTTCTCCCCCATTCTTTTTTCCTTCATTCTTTCTTGCTTTCCTTCTTTCTCATTTCCTTTTGCTTTTTTTTCTCAGTAGGTGACAATGAGTGTCACTTGGGTATTTGTGAAGCTCCTCTTCAAAAATGTGTAGTAGGTTGTTGTTTGTGAGGTTGTCAAGATTTTTAAGGGTTTGCATGACTAGTGAATGATTGTGTCCTGCTCCACTGACCTCTGTTGCCATATCTTTTTCATTATTCATTGCTTGTTTCTGGGTCCTACCAGTTAGCTGTTTTAGGGTATGATGTTTAGTGAGAAGGAATAGGACATTTGTGAGTCAGTACACAGTGTCACAGTAAAATAATGCTAAAATTCATGATTTCCTATTGATATTTCTTTTGTCAGATGGCAGATCTGGAGAAGACTTCCACAGTAGCAGATAAAAGTCAGCGTGTTAGTGAACTGGAGGAAGAGGTGCGCTCAGTCAGTGAGAAGGTCACCCACTACCAGACAGTCCTAACAGACACAGTGAGTTGCCCAAGATGCCTTACATAATTGAAAGCACCCTCACTTTCTTTCCATATCAAAACTTGCCTGGTGATTAAATTTAAAAAAATAACAAGATGGTCATTGACCATGATGTAAGATAATTGTTCATTATTAATCTGTGTTGGTACTGTCTGTCTCCTAGGAAAACCTGCTCAAGTCACTACAGGCATCAGTCGAGTCTGAGGAGGTAGCATGGACTAAACGTTTGTCTGAGAAGGATCAGGACATAAAACAGCTTGTAGCAGACAGAGCCAACCTACAGCTGCAAGTGAAATCTCTTGAAGACACACTCGACAAGGTCAAGAAGGCAGAAGATGTGAGTAAATAATTTTATGGAAATGGTGTGCTGAAAATAATTTCTTGAGAATGGATTGATATATGCCATTTTATAATAAATGTTTCTCATAGGTCTTCATTGAAATTTTGTTTGATTACAGTGATGTGGAATAAAAGATATTTGTGTATTATCTTCCTAAATGAATGGTTTGCCTGCTGTAGGAAATGGTATAAAAGCATTCAGGATGCCTCTCATATTTTCATCCTAGCCATTACCCAGTTGCATATACACTGCACTCGCCTAACTCAGTAATTTGCTTCTGAACTCATGCCATGAGTTGGAAAAACGTGAGTTAAAAAAACACATAGGGAAGAATATATTTGATTCTCCCATGGTGTCGGGTAGCCTAGTACAGTCAATCCTCGTAAATCGCGGTAATTTGGATCTGGACCACTGCTGTGATTTACAAATTCCATAATTTATGAATAGTAACTTTCATGTGAAAAATTAATTTGGGTCTGGACTTTGGCCAACCTGCCCCCACAGCACCCTACCATCACCTATCTAGGCACCATCAAACACAAACATACTACTGTAATTTAGGAATATTCAGGGCATGTATTAAAGAGAAATAAGCAATGTTAAGGGATCTCACCTTAATTCTATGACAAAATTGTATAAATGAATGGAGTGGGGTGGTGGTGGGAAGAATTCGTTCTTCCCAAACTCTATTGCCAGCTTTGAAAACTTCTTTCCCTTCTCAACACAACGAATGAGCTCCAAATGTTGACTGTACAACAACGGCGGCAGCTTCTTGACGCCATACTGCATAGAGCGCCTCATCGGGGGGTTTGGAGGGGCCATGGCAGGTTGGAGGTGGAGGGAAGTTGCACCAAAAAGGCAGGTAGCTCTTGTGCTCTACGGCGACGGTCTGTAGTGTGCGGACTGGCGGGACAAGAACAACAACAACATGGCGGCATTAGTGTGCACACTTGTCACCAGGGACGCGCGGTGATTGGATGTTAGGTCTCAATTTTCACTTTGAATGCATCAGTTTACGGTTCTCCTTGGAAAAGGCCCACTTGGTTGCCTAGGTCCGCGATTTTCGCAACTTAACAGTGATTTAAGGTTGCCGGCAGTCTGACAGCCACTTAGCCGTGATTTACGAATCCATGCTTTATGAACACGCGAATTACGAGGATTGACTATAACATTACCAGAACCCCTCTTACAACACTTAACACGAACATCCTGTCTCAGAAGTATGTATCGCATATCTTATAATGATAATAAACAATATTAAGACATTACATATCCTAGTGTGATAAACAGTATTGAAAAGCATTTGCCGTAATCCTACTGATGACAATGTATACGTCGATGAGAGACAGGTAGTGGTTTCGGCACACTAGCCTACGATGCCTCGCGCTGCTGCTGCATAAATGCTTCTTCTTCAACAACCTTACTAAGGAAACCCTCAAAATCAGCTGCAGCGATAACAGAAGCTGTGTCGCCATCGTCGTCATCTGAGTGGGAAGGGCCAGGCTGTGGCTCAGGCCGTTGTTGGCGGGCTAAGTAGCGTGTGATCAGCTGCTGGCTGGGGGTAGGGTTTTTTCAAGAATACTTCCCCAGTATCCCTGCTTGTTGTATGAGGCGACTAAAAGGGTTGGTGGAGGGTTAGTGCCCCTCCCTGGAAAACAGGTAACTAAAAAGACGAACAAGAAGCCTCAGACAAAGACTGACCAAAAGATGACGACCAAGGACCGGACAAAGGACATGGTACAGATCGTGACGTGGAATGTAAGGGGTGCAAATGATGAGGTGAAAGAGAGAGAGAGATTGTCCAGGTGCTTAAGGGTGCAAAAGTGGATGTATGTGGAGTAACTGAAACTAAATGGAGATGAGAGTGTGTGAGAGAATGGGAGTATGGATGGGGTATATGTGCAGGAGTAGGTGAGAATGAGAGGGCAAAAGGAGGAGTGTGTATTGTGAGTAAAAGATAGAAGAAGAACATAAGAGAGTATGGATCAGTTGGCTCAAGAATTGTGTGGGTAAGATTGAAAGTTGGAATTCAAATGTGGGGGATTGCGTGCGTGTATGCGCCAATGCAAGATCGTGCAAGCAGAGTGAGAGAAGAGTTCTGGACGAATGTGGAAGTGTGCATGGAAAAGTTTGGAAGGAATGAGAGTGTTTTTGTTTGTTGTTATGAGTGGTAAAGTAGGGAATGTGAAGGTGGATGGAATAGTTGGTGAGTGGGGTGAGCCTGCTGAGATAGATGAGAATGGCAGTGCATTAGTGAACTATTGTGCTAGGAGGGGGTTGGTGATAGCCAATACCCTCTTCAGGCACAAAATGATCCACAGGTATACATGGCAAGTGATGAGAAGGGTGGGTGGTGAACTGAATGAAAGGAAGGCAATGATTGATTATGTGTGTGTCGATGAAAGGATGCGATGTGTAAGGGATGCAAGAACTTATAGAGGTTGGGGGAGTGGACTTTCTGACCACTATTTAATGGTGGCCAGAATCAAGATCCAAGTAATATGGAGAAATAGAAGAAGGGAAGGACGGGAGGAAGGAGTAGTTGCAAGGAGAGTGGAAAGGTTACAAGAGGATGAGAAAAAGGCAGAATATAAGAGAGAAGTGGAGGAACGACTGGGTAAATATGAATTAGAGCAGATGGGGGACATGGAAGGTGTGTGCAAGGTATTCACAGAAGAATATGTGCAGCATGTGATGTGGTGTGTGGGATGAAGAGAAGACGAAAGGGGATGCAAGGAACAGCATGGTGGAATGAAGAGGTGAGACAGGATGTTGTACAAAAGAAGAAAGCATACAATGAATGGATGAGAAATAGGGGCATGGAAGAAGTTGAGAGACGGAAGAGAGAGTTATATGTAGGAAGGAAGAGAGAGGTGAAAAAATTGAGAGAGTACGAAGAGAGTGGAATAGGAGTTTGGAAGGAATTTGAGTGTAAAGTGGAGGGACTGTAAGAAAATGTTCTGGAAAGAGGTGAAGAGAGTAAGAGAGGGTGGCAGTGAAGTTATTAGGGGAGTGAAAGATAAAAATGGTAGATTACTAGTGGAGAAGGGAGAGAAAGTGAGCAGATGGAGAGAAAACTTTAAGGAATTGTTGAACATGGAGAATGGAAGTAATGCGAGTATAAGTGGCTGGGAAATGGCTGGGAGGAGGGAGGTGAAAAGACAGGAAGAAATCAGTAGGATAGAAATTGTGGAAGCAATGAAGAAAGTCAAATTGGGGAAAGCCCCAGGAATTCATGGAGTGTGTGGTGAAATACTGAAGTATGGGGGAAAGATAGTAGTAGAATGGATGTGGAAGATGTGCAGATTGGCCTGGGAGGAAGGTAGAGTCCCGGAGGATTGGAAGTCAGGTATAATTATTCCCTTGTACAAAGGAAAAGGGGAAAAAGAAGTGTGTGGTAATCATAGGGGCATTTGTCTCCTTAGTGTAATAGGAAAAGTGTATGGTAGGATCCTTACTGACAGAGTTAGGGAAATAACGGAGGAATTAGTTGGAGAAGAACAGGGAGGTTTTAGGAAGGGAAGAGGTTGTGTAGATCAGATAATCATTCATAGATCTTTAGTGGAAAAGTTTCTAGAGATGAGAAAGAAGTTGTATGTGGCCTTCATGGATTTGGAAAAAGCATATGACAGGGTGAATAGACAAGGATTGTGGAAAGTATTAAGAATACATGGAGTAGATGGAACGTTGTTTAATGCAGTGAATATGTATAATGGTGCTAAGGCTGCAGTGCTTGTGGATGGTGAACTGAGTGACTTTTTCTCTTTGAAGGTTGGTTTGAAACAGGGATGTGTCATGTCTCCATGGTTGTTCAGTCTGTACATGGATAGGGTAATAAATGAGATACAAGGTAGGACAGTGGATGTTGGAGTGGCCCTAGTGAGAGAGGGTAGTGTTTGGAAACTCCCTGTACTGTTGTTTGCAGATGACAATGTTTTTAAGTGAAGACGAAGGGGAGCTGCAAGGCTTGGTGGATGAGTTTGGGAGTGTGTGTAAGAAACGGAATCTAAAGGTGAATGTAGGGAAGAGTAAAGTGATGGTCTTTGAGAGAGGTGAAGTCAGTGAATATTCAGTGAGGTCGGATGGTGAGGAAATGGAGAATGTGAGTACGTTTAAGTACTTTGGGAGTGTGATGAGTAAGGATGGAAGTTTGGAGGGTGAAATGCTCGAAAGGGTGCAACAAGGAAGAAAGGTTGCTGGTTCCTTGAAAGCAGTGATAAGAAACAGGGAAGGAGCATGGAAGTGAAAAAGTTTCTGCCTGACGATATTGTGATACCAACTCCAACGTATGGAAGTGAAGCTTGGACGTTGTTGGAAGGACACAAGTCAAGAGTGAGAGCAGTGGAAATGAGTTACTTAAGAGGAGCCTGTGGAGTCACATGAAGAGACAGGCTGACAAATGAGGATATAAAGGAGCATTGTGGTGTGGCTGTAGATGTGATAGGAAGTGTTAGGAGGAACACACTGAGGTGGTTTGGCCATGTGGAGAGGATGGAGGGTGAGAGACTGACGAGAGTGTATGTGAGTGAGGTGGAAGGGGAGACCAAGGATGAGATGGAGGGATATAGTGGAGAGGTATATGAGAGAGGAGGGTGTGAGTTGGGAGCAGGGCAGTGAATTGGCGGAGGACAGGGCGACATGGAGGCGATTTGTTTGTGGCCACCCTGTATGGGATTAAGGTGTCTGGCAATAGATAGATAGATTTTCGGTATTTTAGAAAATTCTAAAACACTTTTCATATATGATTTTTTTGTTGCAAATTATTTTTATTTTACTCCTGAAGGTTAGGTTAGGTTAGGTTATCTTCAAGAGTTAAATAAAAATAATTTGTGACAAAAATGCCATAGAGGAAAAGTGTCTTAGAATTTTCTAAAACCCCCCCAAAATGGATCAAAAACTCTTAATTCTGTTAGGGATTGAAATGATAATTTTACCGCATGTTCTTATAATAGGCAGCAGCTTCTTCAAGATTTAAAACAATATCATTACATTTTGTTTCGTTTCTATCATGTGCTTTGATCTTTTGTTTGACCATATCCACAAATGCAAGCACTTAACACTTTCATGGATGGATCAAGAGTTTCAAACCACATTTTCCACATTTGCCTGCCTTTCAAAAAGGCAGGGAAGAAGCTCGCAGGTAGGTGTACACATGTAGACTAAAAATCCTGCTTGATAGGCCAAGTTGCAGTAATGACCACTAGGTGTAGGTGACGTGAGTGGGGAAAGCATTGTGTTGATTTGCTGCACAATCACACCCTGTGTGCTTAAATATGATTGGATTCCAGTTGCAAGTTGTGACTACAATACCGTGAGTTAAACATCTCTTCGGAAAAAAGTTATTTTCTAGTGGAAAAATGTGAGTTAGAGCATTTTCCGTGGGTTTGGTGATAATGGTGACCTAGATGAGGACATTGTGAGTTAGATAATTCGCGAGTTAGTAGTCCGTGAGTTATCCGAGTGCACTGTATATCCCATCTTTACCTCAGATCGTACCCTCTGCTCATTCCTCCATTGCTATAACAGGTGCATATTTCCTGGACATGTATTCTGTGAGACTTAAACAAATTCAGACTTATACATTACACTAACAGTATGTAAAAGTATAGTATTAATGTACTGTACAGGTACAGCAGACATATCAACTTACAGGAGTGAGACCAGGTTCCACTCTCTTTCTAGGCTGCAGCAGATATTTGTGGGATGGAGTTTGCGTTTACTTGCATAGAGAAGTCCCTACCCTTCGTAGTGACTAAGGTATATTTTTTTTTTTTACACTACAAAAGTAAGTTATTACTTCCATGAGTTTGAGACCATTGACAGTGCAGTGCTTTGTGAATAAGTGTTATTACTTACCATTGCCAAATTGATAATTTTTTTTTTGTCACATAGTATTTTTCATCTCAACTGCACTTGTGATCTCAAATTCAGATGCATCCTCATGTTTTTTAATTGCTAGTAAAGTTTTTGAAATACAAAATGAATAGAAAAGTATCTGTGACATTGAGTGCAAAAAACAGTTGGACACCATGGACTGTGGATACTGAAAAATAACCGTGGACTGTGGATACTGAAAAATGCCCGTTGATCCTTCCCCATATTGGTAACCCTGCTTTTGTAAGGATACTGTATATTGTTGAGCATCATTTTTTGTCCAGTGCATAGTGAGTATGGTTATTCAGTTTACATTTAGATGCTCTCTCTCTCTCTCTCTCTCTCTCTCTCTCTCTCTCTCTCTCTCTCTCTCTCTCTCTCTCTCTCTCTCTCTCTCACTATAAAGGGTAATAAAAAATTCATGTATCACCTGAAAGATGTGGCATTAACAGTAATATATGATATTAACTCAAATAAGCAACACTCTTTTGAACTTTCATGAATGGAGTGAATCACAAGTGCCAAAACATTCTTGATACAATGATGGTACGGCAGAAGAAGAGAAAGTTTTGGACTGAATTTGGACATTGTGAATTTAATGTTCCCTGCTGGTGATTGAAATAAGAGAGAATAATCATCATCTTCAGAGGGGGATTCAGTTGTGTGTCAAGCCCCTTCAGATGCTAGAATTCCTCCCAAAGGTGCATGAAATCATATTCTGGTTGTTGAAATGTAATGAAAAACTATCGTCATAGCTAAGTAGTTAAGAAGAAACTGTCAACATTACATAACCATGGTATTCTGCATTATATTATCTCATTTTTTCTGTTACAGAGTATTCTGTATTACAGAAGTTCATACTTACTCCTGAGTTCAGTTCAATACATAACACTGGGTAGAACTTCGTATATATTGCAGTCTGTACCAGGTCATGCTATATAATTTGACTTTGCTGTTACTAACTATATACAGTAATGTAAAGCGTAATGATTACATTGTCATAAAAAATAACAGTATATCCTGTTGTCAGATGTTGATGTTTATGTTAGCACTTATACAAAAAATAGCCATCTCAAGATATCAAGCTGTAGTTATTAAATAACCTAGGAAATCGTCAAACCCTATCTGGGTGGTACTTTTTTATCCACTGTACATGGTTTTTCCAAACATTTTTTCAGACATGATATTGGAATAAATGAGAGCTCATGGAGAGCTCTTGATGTAATAAAATGTGAGGACTGCATAAAGAGCTTTATTTATAAAGTTCTATTGTTAGGGGAACACTGGGTTATTTGGTTTACACACTTACATTTTCCTCTTCTTATATGGGAGCCAGAGCTTGACAATGCCTCAGTAATCTGATGCATTTGGTATACTAAGCTACTAGTTTACTACTGGTAAAAAATACTGATAATGAAATAATTCCATATTTGCATCACGTTTCAGGAGTATCATGATTTCAGTTTGATGTCTTTATTACAGTGAATCCCACCATATATTTACGCACTACTTTTACATAAACATTTATACAATCATAATTATTGTGGTTTGAAGACACTGTAACATTTGATTATGAGCTTTGGTGTGGAAGCATTTGTATGGTTGAATATATGCATGGCATTAACTATTCCAGAACATGAAAATTATTTCTTGTGACTGCAGTACAGGCACTCCTTATTTAACATCCATGATACTAGTACTTGCAGGAAAAACACTAAGGGAAACAACATGAAGCAGGGAATGCATGTCACTCATTGTGGAAAAAAATAGAAGCACAGAAAAAGCACTAATTTCTTCAGAGCACCTTTGTAGAGAATCATGAACCACCTGTTAATAAAATACATATTATTCATCAGCAGCATAATCATGAAATATCTTGAGGAATATCTGTATTGTTTGTATTTACCATTTTGCTTTCTTCTTTATTGCCAACCAGTATCACAGCACAAAAAGTCTTTCAGTCCTAATTTTTTGTTTTTTTCTTACTGTACAAATATTAATATTTGTTCAGTATACTTTCATTGTTAATACATACCAACATATACAGTAATAATTATAGCTAGATCATATAACAGTAGTGTGATCATTTTGTTACTTAGTATCTGACTTATAAATATATATATATATATATATATATATATACACACACACACACACACACACACACACACACACACAGTACCCTGACGTCCAAGACGTTTTGCGTCCAAAACGGAGGCCATAAAAATAATAATCCAACATATTGCTGTAATACAGTTGCATACGTCCAATACGGAACCAACGGTTCAAAACGGCCCAGATCCGAGGAGAATACAGCTATGACGGTCTCACCCGGTCCAACGCAGTTCCCGCGCCTGGGAGAGTAACGTGGTTGCAATGTTGTCCAATAAAATACAGTACAGTCTTGTACAACTTGAGATGGGTTATGCAGAACCTCATGCAAAATCAATTTTGCACTAAAACGTGACATATATTTACAGTAATCACTCCAATATCCGATGTAATAGAGAGCCATAGGTAGGTCCGGATATTGGTTCTGTCCGGACATTGGGCCCCAGCTTATGGACTTGTACTTATGGACCCTAACTCAGAGAAACACCTATACAACTCCCTCTGGACATGCATAGCACCTATTTAAGACCCAAATCACACCAATAAGGCACATAAATGACTGAAGTAAATGCAAAAGAAACAAAATGAGGGTTTAGAAGTAGGTTCATACAATAATAAACATTCTGGTGACTGGCTCCTGGACTGGTACTTATGGACCCTAACCTAGCCTAACTCAGAAAAGCACCTTCCTACTGCACATGCCTAGCTCCTAACACCCTATTCACACCAATAAAGGACATTAAAGAGTGAAATGAGGTAAGTATAGTATGGAAAAAAGTACAGCATGAAACATTCTTATGTCCGGATAGTGGGGATGTTCGGATATTGGGCGTCCGGATATTAGAGTGATTACTTACTTGTAAAATAGCGGGTTAGGTTCTAGGAGCCCTAGATTTTTCATTAAAAATATATATAAAGATAGATTATTACAAATATGTCTGCCTCAAGACATCCAAGACAGTGTGTTTACACACGATTTCGCTGACTGGACACATCAGAGCGTACTAACCTAATCTAACCGACAAGTTTTGCCCCCTAATGCTCCCCATAAAAATTTTAACCACAAAGGATTGCCACTAAGCCATTTGAAAGTACTCATTACCAATCAAGCAGAAACTTCTGACCTGATCAGCACTTGAACAGTGGCCACCTAGCATCATGCATATTTCGCCAGGAATTACTTTCGGCACACTCATTAAAAAAATAATAATAATAATAAAAAAATAAAAAAAACTGAAACTATTTTAGAATCATCAACAATAAAGAAAAAAAAAACTTCACTGAAGTTGTCAGCATAGTGATTGCGTACTTCTCACTTCTCAGATACTCACGTATGCAGTAATTGTGAATAATAAACACGTTAGCCAAGCAGCATAATTTGTGTGACAGTATAATTCAGAAGAATTGAACTCACATTATTAATAACAGAACAGAGGAAGGAAAAACAAATGAATAAAAAAAAATAATTATCTAACTATTAACGTTTGGATGTAGTGTCTTCACATACCGTGAGCTGAATTTTCTTGACCAAAGATCATTGGTTCATAGCAAAGATCAGGCACAAAGCCTTTTCTTTTCTTTTTTTTTTTACACGTTGCACTAAAGGTGAAAACATGAATTTTACTGCTCCATCGTCATTAACTTTGTTTCTTTTTTTTCCAACAAAGAAATTATCTACATCATAAACACATCCAACTCATTTTATCTGTCCGATCATTTGCATTTACACTCTCACACCACATGCCACTTCGTCCAACAGTTTTCCATTTTACATTGGAATAACTGTTTTTCTTTTGTTCTTAGCACTTTCAGGGTGCTTAGGCATATCTAAAGTTAGTTTGGAACCACATGTTAAGAGTTCTAAGAGGAAATGAGGAGCAAGGAAATAAGCAAATAATTGCTTTTAATCACAGCGACCGTCCACACAACACTAAGGCAGGCAGTGACAGATGGTATGGGACTGGGGTCACGTGGGTCGGGTCGGGTTGAGGAAGGCAATCAGCGACCGACAAAAACATAGCACACTAGTTGTAAACAAACGCAGTCATATGGAAATCCAATACCTAAATGCACCCACTTCCCACACAGTTTCTCTTGTGCAATTGGGTGTTATTACAGTGCTATTAAGTAATTATGGGAGAAATTAAATGCCCTGGTTATTGTAAGATCGTTGTTTCTTTTAGTTGTAAATCGTGACTCTATTAGCATCTGGTCATGTGATGAGCAGGCGGGGCTTGATTTCATCTCCCTCACCAGTGTGTCGTGGACACACTTACCGCGTGTTGCACTCTGTGTTTGCTCCAAGGTTATTGCCACTCCTTACATAACATATGGCTAGGAAACCGTCTGCTAACCTCTTGAAGCACAGAAACACACACTTTCAAGGTGAGGAAACTTGTTATGGTGCGAAAATAGGTCTAGGTTGATGTTTTTAGGGGCACTTTTCAAAGATTTTGTGACTAGTAATTTTTCCCATAAGGTCTTGTGTTGGTCCAAGACGTTTCTCGGCCAAGACAGGACCCTCAGGTGAAAACATTACCGTCTTGGATGCGAGGGTACTGTGTGTGTGTGTGTGTGTGTGTATATATATATATATATATATATATATATATATATATATATATATATACAGTATATATATATATATATATATATATATATATGTTTGTATAAATGTATGTGTACAGTGTAATGTAGCCTTGTGATTGTGGCAGGAATCACTGTAGCTAAAGATTAGAAACTAGAAACTATGTAACTTCTTAAATAAGTTGAATGGCCATTGGTACAATACTGGTATATATTTGAGTTGCTTATGCTTTTTGTAATATTGAGGACAATTCCTAAGGACTTGCTGGTGTAATGTGAGGATTTAAAGTTTTTTTTTTTTTATCTGCTGATTTATAGTTTGTGTGCCAACTTGAACTTTATGAACTATCCAAGTAGTGTTAATTTTGCC
The DNA here is from genome assembly GCF_032717465.1 of Coenobita brevimanus. NCBI lineage: Eukaryota > Metazoa > Arthropoda > Malacostraca > Decapoda > Coenobitidae > Coenobita > Coenobita brevimanus. The sequence continues at coordinate 41,288,899 of NC_137046.1, forward strand.
CCACTACTGTCTGACTACAACAGTGTTACTTTTTGTGTTCAGATGCAGGAGCAGCTGGAATCCTTTAGGGACAAGCTACAGAAAGAGGAGAAAGAGAAGATGTCCCTCCTGGAGGATCTTCAGAAGGCTCAAGAACAGTTGGCTCAAACAGCCACCCAGGTGAGCTAAGTAATTGGAAATGCGAAACTGGGAAGGCCAAGGGAAGGGTAGAGGTAGGTGGAAGTTGGGGGATTGTATGGTGGTGGGATGATTACTGCCTGTATCATACGAGTCATAAAAGTATCACATTACTTCCTGAATTTGTAGTAAATTTGAAAAATGAATCACACAGTGTAGCGAGGTTAAGGATTTCTTGTCAACAGTTAGCATAAATACTCTGACTCATTCTGTCAGAAGCATAAAAGTCAGTGAAAAAGGATGAAAATTAGATTGTTCCAGAGCACAGTGGTGTTCACCTAAGATACATGGGTCAGAGTATTGTGATACTTTTATTCAAGGGTTGAGTGTAATTTTGTGTTGTTTCCAGCAATAAAACTGACTGGTGTATTGGAGTTATTGAGTGTGGGTGTCAGTTGTGTAATTTTACTATTTCCAGCAATATAACTGACTGGTGTATTGGAGTTACTGTTTGCAGGTGTCACCTCCTATTAACATGTGCCTGATTGTTAATCCAGTATACATGTACTTATATATATATATATATATATATATATATGGCGGGGGACAGGGCGACTTGGAGGCGATTTGTTTGTGGCCACCCCAAACGGGACTGAGGCGTCTGGCAATAGATAGATAGATAGATATATATATATATATATATATATATATATATATATATATATATATGCAAAATAACCACAGGAGAAATGGAAGGAGCGACAGTGAGTACTTGCGTATATTACATCTTCAGACAGTGTCTGAAGATGTAATATACGCAAGTACTCACTGTCGCTCCTTCCAATTCTCCTGTGGTTATTTTGCATATATATATATATATATATATATATATATATATATATATGTTTATCTATATATATGTTTATCTATATTTGTTTTCTATTTGTTTATCTATCTGTCTATATATACAGTACAGTACATCCCCCTAGTACTTGCCTATATGGGCGGCAGAGGACGTAGCGTACTAGGAATTCGTGTACTCTGAATACATAAACTTATGGGAACAATTACATATGGGCGGCACCCCCCTTCATTGGCAACCCTTGAGATGCCTTTCAGACCTAAGTATTGTACTATACAGGGAAACTATCTAAGACATATTACCTAAGATAATGTAAACCAACAAGTTTATGGCTTTACTAGGTAAATCAATAAGGATATGGCATAACTAAACCAGCAAGAATATGGCTGCTCACCTTTACCAGTTATCGCTTCTTGGGGGGGGCAATGTCGCGTACTCGGGGTTACCCCGGATTTGGGCCACTCTTCACTGCTTGTCTTGCTTACAAGGAGTTCAATTCGCATACAATTAAAAAATACACTAAAAAGAAATTAAAAATAGGTCCTCGCGTACATGGGGGATCACATACTCGGAACTCACGTACTGTGGGGATGTACTGTATATACAGTATATATATACAGTGAGTCCTCGAAATACGAAAACTCGAAGTACGAATTTTCAATGGTACGAAATTGATTAATATAGGACGAATTCCACAGTATGAAAATGTCTGTCTCAATGATACGAATATCGATACTCGATACGAAAAGAAATTCAGAGATAGCCCGATTATCCAGACTGTATGATGTGAAGAAGTGCCTGAATAGTCTGAAATCACGATTAATGTGGCAGAAACAAAACACAAGTACTGTTAGATTGATTTATGTGCCAGTAAATGTACAATGAAAGACACAGCTATCTTCCCAGTTCAGTCTGAAGAAAATTTACACCAGGTGAAATCCAATGAAAACCCAGTTTCTACTAGTGCGTGTTTCAAATGGTACAATTTTTCCACACTATATTCGTCAGCCATGAGTGCAGGCTGTGAAGTGTATGCCCAGAGTCGGACACACACACACAAAAAAAAAAGACTTTGGGAAGATACTTGTGTCTTCCATTGTACACTTGAAGCAGCAGAAAGACCCTACCAATTCAATTCATAATCCTCCAGCTTGTTTCTGTAATTTTCTGACAACTTTCAGTTTTGCGGATTACTTTTTCTTCCTGAAAAATTTTCTCCCCGTTATTATCGTCCTCTTGGGACAATGTAGGATTGGATGATGGATGGATGGTTATTATCGTCACTTTCCCCTATGATCGTTTCCAGCGCAGTGGAAGAAACTCATCGTGCTCAAAGGTGGATATCTTTTCCCAGTTTCCCAACTGGAGATTAGGTTAGGTTAAAATTATCAGGTACAGATAAGATTGGTTTGGGTGCTTTATGATCCCATGTATGATAACATATGGCAATTTTTGTCACTGATGCCGCACTGCTGTGCCATGCCCCTGCCATGGGGCAACACCCCCGCTAATACCAATACACCAGTCTTGTATGAGACAGCCCTAGCATGTATTCAATATGGACGATGGGTGTTAGCGCCGAAGTGGTGACATGTGGAGGTGTAGGAGGACTACTGGGCCTTGGGATAGGCTACTGCCCCCGAGATATAGGCCCTGAAGCCTTTGCCCAGAGTCGGACACACATAAAAAAAAAAAAAAAAAAAAAAAAAAAAAAAAAGTGTCATCTGCAAACAACAGTACAGGGAGTTTACAAACACTGCCCTCTCTCATTCGAGCCACTCAAACATCCACTGCCCTACCTTGTATCTCTTTCATAACCCCATCCATGTACAGATTGAACAACCATGGAGACATGTATTATATGTCATCAGGGATGACACACAATGCAGAAGCAAGAGTGAGAGCAGTGAATTATTGTAGTACAGAACATTGTGTACAAAATTTAATTGAAAAGAAAGCATCCTACCCACAGATTACCAGGCACTAAGAAAACGTAGCTGCTTTTTAACATCTGTCTCTGTCCCATATGTCTACTCCTACAGAGTTTACATTTTGCTAAAAAATTTGGCTTTGCATTATGAACTGACAGATACAGTGATATTACAACGTACTGTGTAGATGGAAACTTGGGCTAGGATGAATATTTAGTGCTGATCTAGTGTCCTAAAAGTGCCAGTCAGTTCTAGTTATTCAGTGCATGCAAGTTTGAAATTCGTATTGTCAAGAGGTAGCTTTTGGTTTTTGATCTTGTAAGCCGCCAGGGGTGTGAACCAGTCATTTACCCTTTGATGGTCTGAACTGTTGATACTTATTTGTGTGTGGCTACCTATCAGAGGGTGTAATAAAGGACCAGATAGTATAATCTGTTTATCTGTCTATAGCCCGACGCCCTAATAAACCAAATAAAATTGACACCACACTTCTTCATAATTTTGTAGCCCTCGTATTTGGGTTGACAGTGGTGCAGTACAACATAAGTTTCAGTAGCAGGAAGCTTTACCAAATCAGCTACCTACTTTCCAGCATTTGTTGGAAGATAGTGGGAAAGTAACCTCTTTGTAATACTTGTAATAGTGTGGAAGTCTCATTTGGACTCTCTTCTTACTTTGGACTGGCCAAGAAGTATTGTGTTACTAGTTATCATACTTATGTTTGTCACGGATGTTTCATGTTATAATTTAGTAAAGTGATGCACTTGATCTCCTCACCCAGTATGAATGTAAAAATGTTTATGATTATGAAGCTATCAGTGGAAGGCAAGTCCTATGCATAGCATATTTCACTAGAATGAGATGTGGTCTTTTGATCTGGATTTCCTTTTTGCAGTGCAGAGTTATTGCTTGAGATGTTTTTACTCTTGTTCATCAAGCTATGTGCTCCCCGATGATGAATGTTATACTTTATCCTGGAGTGCCACAGTACTTCAGAATCTCATATCCCGACTCATCACTAACTCTTCCCCTTGTATGCTGTGTTATGCTGTTTTCCCATTTGTTCTTTCATTCTCATCTCATTCTCCCATCAGCTTTGTTTTTGTTCAGTTTTCATTGTCCATGGATTTCATATTAAAACTACCTTAATACATTGCCCAAAACCACACCTATCATGGCTATATTCGTTGTTTTTTGCAATTGTTCGTTTATCCACTTCTCACCAGAAAATCACACATGCATCCTAAGAAAACTCATAACTATTCCCACTTAAGACTTATAGTCCAAACATTGTTCATATCCCACTTTCATAAATCAGACTTCGCACGAACACATGGCCGTGCTCAGATCTGTACATTTTCATATTCTTATCTGTAATCAGTCCATTCAAAGCAGCTACCATTAATTTACTTTTTCACATTTCCAGTAACAAATTTCATCACTCAATGCACTAATGGGTCCAATTTTTACAAGCACAAAGTGAATAAGGCAAATTACTTTTTTCTTTGTTGGGAAGTAAATTGGTGATAGTGTTGCAAATCACGTTACTGTCTTTTAAAGATGTTTCGCTTAACGTTGGAGCCTTGGTTCAGTGCACACCTTGTTGTGTTGGAAAATGTCAGCACATGAATAGAATGTTTTTTGAAGTCAGCACTTCATTGATTCATATTGCCTACATCAGATGATGACATAAGCACATTTCATTATAAATTTATTTAATGGCTAAGAAATAAGTTGACATGTTCCAAGACCAGCCCATAGTCCAGTAAACCCTCCACATGCAATAGCAACAATACATTTATAGTAATATTTTCATTAACACTGTGTCAAAATTTCTTGTAGGATAATGGAACCAGACACTTCTCCCATAAGGTCAGAGTTTCCATTAGCACCAAATTTTGAATTAAGTTCACCCCTGTGCTAATGGAGGGTTTACTGAATTCTGTGCAGGGTGGTGATGGTAGTGATGAGGCCAGTATTCTCGAGCTGAAGGCTGACAACGACAAGCTGCGGGCGCTGGTCACAGTTGGACAGGATACCAGTCGACAGCAAGAAATCATCATCGAACAGTTGCGGAAGGACCTTGCAGCCACCAAGGTAGGTTATTGATTCTGCCTGTCAGTGTTGTGGTGAGCTGTCTTCATCACCTAGAGGTGTGAGAGGTTGGCACCACTCATCTCTCACTAGCTGTAAATAGTCATGTACAAACAGTTTGAATATGATTAGGAATGTGGTTTTTCCATTGAAAATCCTGTTGAACTGGTAGCTAGTGATTACAGGTACTGTTTAACGGAATTTTGAGACATGATGGCCGGGGTGATCCAATTTATGGGGACAAAAGGTAAGGTTGACAGTGTCACTGTTGCTGCAGTGATATCCTCTTTATGCAAAATGCTTCAACATGTTTTTTTCACTGCTAGTTGCTGATGATTGTCTATGCTGCATGTTGTTTCTGGGTGACACTTTCCATCTGTTTGTTCTCTCCTGTCTGTACAATTGGTACCAGAAGTTGATGGGTCAAAGAAACCGTGAAAAACTTGGGATGGTGAGTGAGTCGCTTTTTGGCATGAAACACAGGTTTCAGTTGATGCTGGTGGTGGACTGCATGAACAACACTACATACTTTGTATGATAGATTTATTAGAATTTCATACCAGTAATATTTGGAAACATTCACAACTCACATCTTTGGTTCACGAGCCCTTTGTAAGTTGTGTGAGGTAGTAAGGTGTGATTTCATTTGTACTTTAAATCTCATTTTCAGGCAGCACTTATTGCTTGTTTTGTGTACAGTACTGACCTCTTTAATAGGTAGGCTAAGAAGTACATCTATGACATCAGTAGATGAATTTGAATCGGTAGAATTAAAGTAATTTGTTACTAACACAGTAATGTAGTTTTACTCTTAACACCATTTAGTGAAGGGTTAGCTTTATAGAATTCAAGGAGTGTAGATAAAGTTCATGAGTTTCTCCGTGGTGTTATGCTTTCTAATGGTGTGAGGGTGCTTGCTAAACTGCTGTAGGGCGTAGAGATCCTGTTGTATGAGAGACTTTGTCATAGCTTTGATTGTAGAGAGAGCCTACAGTTCACCAAAGATTGTTTTTATAGAATATGAATTTGAAGTGAACTTGATCAATGATAGAAACTACTTGATGTACCCTGTTACAGTTTGCAGTATAATACAGACTTTTGTAAATTAGATGGCTACTGATCAAAATTTACAGTTGTCCAGTCTCTTGCACATCAAGGTCTCTAGGTGGGCGGGGTCTTGTGGTGGGTCTGGTGCACTAACACAAGACGGTGTGTGGTGTTGCAGGCAGCCCTGGCCGCTACTCGCGTGAGTAAAATGGGCTACATGGTTGGTTGGGTGGGACGCAACAGCCAGAACACTACTACCACCACCACCAGCAACACTACCGGCCCGCTGGAACAGCAGCAGGTGGTCACAGTTCAACTGATGGTTCGGGTTTTGATCCTTTGGTCATCTCGCAGACTTCTTTAGATTGTTCTTATCGTAGACTTCCGTAGTTTTTTGAGTCCAGTATACTTATTTAGATTGTTTTGGGGTCTCCATATGGGATGTCAAGTTAAAAGAAATATTGATTTGGCACTGGTGGTTAAATTGCTGCAGTGAGGGTTTCCTTTCATTTGGCAACTGTATTGCATATGGTGGTACATACATACATATATACATACAGGGAAGATTCTCTTCATTCTTATTGATTATTTTTCCAGACACCAGTTTTTACCTAGTTTGATATTTCCACTTCGGAAGGTTGCTTCCTGTGTTGTAGATGTAGTATAAGTTTGATCCTCTTCCAGTAGCTTTAATTGCTGGTTTTTGTTACCCATTACTGAGTGTATACTATATTGTGTTCACTTTAACTTGGCCAAAAATTGCCATCTTACCATTTTGAATTCTGAGCTGTAACAAGAGGTAAGCACTAGAATATGGTGCTAGTCATGAAGTTCCACGGAAAGGATGTTGGGCTGTAGCACGTATCTTTTCTGCCACCGAACTACATGAAATAAATTGGAAGAGAAGGAAAACCTGGGCCAAATTAAAGTGAATGAGTTATAGTAACCTTTGTCATGAAAGTTAGCATGATTTTATTTGTGAAAATATTTGACCCCGTCAGACTGAGCTTTTTGTTTAGACATAAGGTCAAGTACAGTACTTAAGCAACTTGAATGATTTAAGAACAAGTAAATTAAGTACAAATAGCCCCCCCTCCCCTCTTCTTCTTCTTTTTTTTTTTTTTTTTTTTTTTCCGAGAATGAGAAATTAAGTTTATAAGAAAGACCTATAGGATTCAGTAAATGTTATGCATGCTACAGCAATAGATTGATAGATGTTACGGCTTCCCAAGGATGCCATGATAAGGGAAACGTTGAAAAAATCCTGGGTTCTATTTCATGTTTGGTATTTTTCATCCAGCTTGTTAGAGCACATGCTGTCTTTTCATGATTTATCCTCTATTGGTCTGCTTGGGATTCTGCATCTGTAAGATTAGCTTCTCACATTGCACATTTGGTGTTTGCAATAAGGGATAGGTAAGGTAAGTGGAGAAAGATAATATGGTCCATTTCAAGTTTAGTACTGAAGTGGCTCAATGTACTTTAAATTTGAGGCGAAACATGAGAATATCGTAGAAAGTAATAACAGATCAGCACAGTGACACTAAATTATGAACTAAGTGTTGAATTTCCAGGATAACAAATAATTGATAGGTATCTGTTACTGATTCTTGTGTGTTGAATTTTTAGAGATGAATTTGTATAAAAAATGCCACGTGGTGGCAGATAGAGTTGTAATAGCAATATTTTCATGATAGTAATAACTCTTAATTTATGAAAATTATGTATATGAGTTGGAAGGTTTTGGTGACATGGCAGTCCATGGTGGATGGATATGGTAGTTTCTTTTCTGAAAACGTAATGTATGGAAGTTGATGAAGCTAAGAAATTGACTGGGGATTGAGTGGGTTGGATGAAATGTATTTGGAGAAGCACATACTGGCTTGGCATCTCTCTCTCTCTCTCTCTCTCTCTCTCCAGTTGATGAGTCTCTAAGAAGTACTGTGCAACTCATGAAGAAGAAAAAAATGTGCAGATGGTTTTACCTATGAGGTGGATTCAGGATGCTGGGGGCTTGAAAGATGTGTGAATGTTTGTCAGACCAATATCGTTGGACTTGTTGCTGGTTCTCCTTCTGTACTTAACCCTCCTTGTTCCATACTTGAGAAATAAGGTCTGGATGATAAATAGGTGTTGTTTAATGTTTTTACATTACTGACATTTGTGGATGATAGATGGTGGTGATCACCATCCAGTCATTTGATATATTGCTGCCTACTTCTTCCTCACCTGTATCATTCTGTCTCTGAGTCTGCCTTCTCTTATCACTTCTCCCTTTCTTTCCTGTCTCTTTTTGTTACTCCTCTTTCCACTTCAAGAAGCTTTACACTGAGTGGCAAGCCTAATGGTTTCCTGTAACCCAGGAAGCCAGTTTTACAATGCCGGGTGGTAACCAGATAACAGAGTCAAATGGAACCTTCTATTGTATCCATGCTAACTGAGTGGAGAGATCCAAATGTGACATCCATCCAGCAACCAAACCTCCACACTTTTCTTTGTGCCTCACACATGCTTCGCAACGAGGCACAATAAGTCACAAGGGAACATTGGTTCATTGCAAGGGACAGCCCTGCAGGGGCCGTTGCTTGCTTGTGGTTGATGGGTCTGCTCAGTGAGATATACTAGGGTTGTTCAGCTACTGAGTTTTGTGTTGCCAGATTTGTAATTGAATCTGGTAATTGTCTTTTGTTATATTGGTTCCAGACTATTTTTGTTCAGCTTAGGAGGGATACTTTTCAAACATGATTTACGTAACTTTTCACAAGAGATCTTTCCCAGTTTGAATAAAGTCGTTTGGATATTGCAGGACTATGCCTTAAAAGTACTCACCAGTTTGAAGGATTTAAAGGTATACAGTGGACTAAATGACTATTGCCCATACAGTGTTCTGTCAAGGATTAGTACTGAGGTATAAAGTTGCTGTAGTGGATGCTTGTTTTATTTGAAAATTTTTTAGTGAGTTATAAGTGTATGATATCTTCATTGTTGTTCTGTATGTTTGCCATATGAGGATGGGACTAAGAGATCAGCTAACAGAACTGAAGCTGGTGAAGGATGGAGTTTCCAATGCTTGAAGATATGTGCTGTTAGTATAAATTTTTTATGGTGTCTACAAATTATGAGTTTTGTAGGTGGATGTTTGAGTTTTTCTGTACAATGTTGGACTCACAGGTGTGTGTTACCACTGTGGTTCAGTATGTGTGTGTACAGGACATTTGGATGGGGGCATGAGAGAGTGATCAAAACTAGTGTTGTTGAGAGATGGGGATGGGGATAACTGATGTTGGTTGGAGCATCTCTTATCTGGTTCATGAGAGTTGTACTGCTTACTTATAGTATACAAGATCTTTTCAGGTTTAGGCTTTCGTGACTGTCTGTGAATGGCATGAAATTAAGACTTTACAGTATAGAGAGTAAGTTACAAAATATCATCTTTTTATGTACATGTAGAATTGTTAGAATTGTTACAGCGAATTTCCTGAAACTGGCAAACGAACTTCATAGTCAGTGCTGAAACTTTAATACACAGTTTTAATTTAATATACTTATGATGATAGCAAAAAACCATGCCAGAAAGAATACTAACAATGAGAGTTGCCTCAGTGAATTTTAGTGTGATGTACTGGTGCAAAAAGGCAAGACTAGAATTTGTGGACAAGTTGAAGTAGCCTCATGCATAAATAGAAAGGACTAAATAATGTGTGAAGGAAGTGAAAAGTAGAAGACTTAAAGAAGAAAGATGACTGGTGATATAATTGTTTAAAATGAGGCTGAAGACTTGTATGAAAGCTACAAAATATGAAAGCTACAAAATATTGCATGATGGTTTGTTAGTGTCCACAGAAGCGTATGGGTGTGAGGTATTGGCACTGTATGGCAAGTCTTGAGTTAGAGCATTGATAATTGAACAGTAAAGGAATGTGCTTGGGTTGTATTATACAAGTAGTTTATAAATATGAAGAAGTGTGTGCTCAGAATGCTTTGTCATAGATGGAATGAATATAAGTAAGATAATAAAAAGGGTATGTGTGGGTGAGTTTGATGGTGGGAAGTGGTGTAATAAGCCAAGAAGATATCGTAAATGAGTTGAAAAAAATAAGGTATGGACACAGAAAGTAAAGGAATTGCCCAATGAAAGAACAGGATGGATGAGATATAATTATATGGAGAAGCCTGTAGCAGTGGTTCGGCATCCTTTAAGTTTTGCAGCATATGGAATTACAGTAGTCCCTCCACTTTCCGATGTAATAGAGCCAAAAGCATGTCCGGAAAGTGGTCCCATCTGGATAGTGGGCTCAGAAAAACACTTATACAACTCCCTCTGGACATGCATAGCACCTATTAAAGACCCAAATCACACCAATAAGGGACATAAAAGACTGAAATAATTGCAAAAGAACCAGAGAATGAGGTTTTAGAGGTGAGTTTATACAGTACAGTACTAAACATTCTGGGTACTTAAAACAAGTCACTGGCTCCCGGACTGATACTTATGGACCCTAACCTAGCCTAACTCAGAAAAACACCTCCCTACTGCACATGCATAGCACCTAAGACCCTATTCACACCAATAAGAGACATAAAAGAGTGAAATGAGGTTTTAGCGGTAAATGTGGAAAATGCAGTACAATATGAAACATTCTGGGTACTTAAAACAAGTCCCTGACCATCTCGGTGAATAACCTGCCTCCTCTCAGACTCTGATAGTAAAAAGGAGTACCAGAAGCACCTGCAGTACACTGTACATGAAGTCTTTCACTGAACTTAGTCATTTGCACTCAGAATTCCGTTCTCTTAACACTGCACACACTGGTCTTAGTTGCGCTCCATTGCACCTTAATGAAATAAGTGTTGCACTCTGCACTTAAGTCTTTGCACTCATAAATCCTTTTTCTTAACATTACACACTCTAGTCCAATTTGCGCTCCATTGAACGTCAATAAAATCAGTGTTGCACTTAGCACTTTAGTCTTTGCACTCACAATTCTAATTTTTTAACACTACGCACTGTTTTCTTCACTGCACAACACTGTAAATTCCCGTGTGGTCTAGTGGAGAGTTCTTGTCGTTTAATCACTGTCAGAGTCTGAGAGTAGCTGAAGCAGGTGGCCTAGGGGTGCATTGCTGGGTTGTGGTGATGGACTACCCACTGCAGACGACTCTGAAGACAGGTGCAAACTCACGTCCAGTGGTGACTCCACCGTGCCTGATGTGCTGGGTTGTGGCTCGGAGGATGAGGGCCTGTCTTGGGGAGGCAGTTGTGTGGAGCCAGGGCTGGGCACAGCAGGGGTCATGGGTCTGAGAAAGCTGTCAATGGTTGATTGACACAAGGAATGACGATTTTGGCAATTAATGATGTGCTGCCTGAAAGCGCACACTTCCTTCACAAGTCCCAAGGGCCCCATCTCCCTGTTGCAGTCCTGGCGTTCCAGGTAGTCGAGAACAAACTCTACGTGTTCCCGGAGTGCGCTCAGCTTGGGGATGGCTGGAGTAGCGTTACACTGAGAGGAGTCTGCATCATCGTCGCCGTCCTCGTCGGAATCTTCAAGCTGGGTACTGACACCTGCAACTGAAGATGCGATTTCGATATCAGACATGGTCTGATACCCAGGATAGCCCTCGTCGTCATCCAACCTCTCACGCACTTCGTCCACATCAACATTGTCGCCATCCGCACGTAGACGTGCATGGTAGTCATCCACGTTAAAGCCTAGGAAATTGTGCTCCACATCTGTTCCGAGAAGCAGACGAGACCAACCATTTCTAGAGTCTTGACTGGGACTTTCTTCCTTGCACTGGCCTAGTTGTAGATTGCAGACTTGATGTTGTAGCAGCGAAGGTTTTCCAAAGTCCGCTGGCCTCGCGTGTCCCGTCCCTCCCTGCGCTCGTCCTTGTCCCTGGGAACAACCATCACCTCGTCCAGGAACTTCCATCGGTACCCTCTTCATTGCCACGATCACTTCTTGGTCCATTGGTTGGATGAGAGCAGTCGTATTAGGTAGCAGAAACATGCACCTAATGTGCCCATTCTCAGCCACCAACTCCTTGTCGCACGGGTGAACAGGTGCATTGTCGAGGAGAAGGAGGGCCTTTACCTGGTTGCGCGGGATTCCCAGTGTCTCCATCTGGTAATGGATGACCTCCTTGATGAAGTGGCAGTGGAGCCAGTCTTTGAAAATGTGGGCAGTGAACCATGCCTTCAAAGAATGGTACCAAACGACAGGAAGGACATCCATCACCCCACGAAGACACCATGGCTGCTTTGCATGGCCAACAATAATGGGCTTAAGCCGGTGCATGCTGTTAGCATTGGCACAACACAAAGCAGATATCCGTTGCTTGGAGAGCTTGCGGCCAGGTACATGCTTCTCCGCCTCCTCGGCTAGAGTGTTTGTTGGCAGCAAACGATGGAATAGACCAGTTTTGTCAGTGTTGTAGACTTGACCAAGAGTGGAGCCCTCCCTGTCGATCAAGCCCTTCACCTTGTGCCGAAACTCCTCTACTCCATCCTCGTTGGTGTCCAAAGCTTCACCATGTTGTAACTTGAATGGAAAGAGCCAACCCTCGGATGCCTTGAAGTCTGGGGCGTCGTGAAGCCTTGCGAACTTCTCAGCAGCAGCCTTCAGCTCCGTGCCACGCACCAGCACACCAACAGCACGTTGCTGTCGATACCAAATCAACGTGGAGTGGTCAAGTTTAGCATACCGGGGAGTAAACATCATCTTCCTCTCCACGATGCGTTTGTTCTTCGACGAGAAGTCAACCGTGTACTGCATGAGTTTTTCGCGGGATCTCGATATCTAAGTAGAGCGGGCCAGGTTGAACTCACGGAGGATGTGTGAGGTTGACCATCCCGCATCCACCTTGTCCAGTATCTCCCTCTTCTTCTCCAGAGTCAGAACCATTCTCTTCCTCTTCTCAGGCGACGGGGCCATCATCACACACTAACAAGAGGCAGGAGAGCAGCAGCAAAGCCTACAGCAGGTAGGGCACCACCACAAAAGCGAGAACGTGGGCGGCCATGATGACGAGCGTGCACTCACAACAAGAGACGGGCGGTAAGTGGGGAGGATGCAGGGGTGCTCTAGCGGACGGCAGTGGAACTACACACCAAAACACAGCTGGTCCGCGCTGCTCTTTCAGAGTTCAAATTACGGGGGGGTGTCGGATTTTTTTTTTTTTTTTTTTTTTTTTTTTTTTTTTTTTTTTTTTTTTTTTGCGATTTTTTGGGCTGTTTTGGGAATATTGGATCCCGGGACCAAAATATCCGGTAAGTGGGGATGTCCAGAAAGTGGGCGTCTGGATAGTACGGGGATTACTGTATTGCCCCACTGGCTTATATAAGGTGCATATGCAAGAAAAATTAAATTTCAAGATGTTTTGCTTGTGAGGTGGAGCCAGAATTTTCCAGGCTTGAAAGATTGATGGACCCATTTCACAGGTTATGAAATTTTACCGTTCTACTTGTTTCACCTTTCTTTGTTCTGACTCCTACCTCGTCTCATATTGCGGGTAGAAATTAGGGTAGGGATTATGATTTTTCAACCATTAATAGAAGCAGGAAGTTCTCCAGTGAAGTTCACAGTTGTACACTATTAGCAAAGTCCTTGATGGAAGATTAGCTGTGTAGGTGCAGGAGCTTTTCTAGGAGCTGCTTCTTTAGGCAGTTACACTTAATGATTTTCACATGCAAGGGGATTCACTCTATTGAAGCCTATATGGTGAATCACATTAGTGAAATCCCCCATGGATCCATATGTCAAATACTTCTGTACAGTACCTGTTTATTCTTGATATCAATGGAGGAATTACAGTAGACCCCCTCCATAGCAGACTAATTGGGGGAAAGACAGATCAGTTAAAGCTGATACTCCATTATACCCAAGGGTACCCCCCTGTCTTCTGAGGTGGGATTTCAAGCATGTGTTTGAAAATAAATTAGTACAGTAGTATATTGTAGTACCAGAAGTGAAAACTATACCCATTTTACACTAACCTGGCCCACTTTTGCACCTTATTTCACATCCTTGTCAGCACTTTTTCATTACTAGTAGAGTATTAATATAATTTATTACAACTCACCCTGCCAATGGCTATACCACGTTGAGTACACCGCTTCCCGTTCGATCAGCGAAGTTAAGCAACGTTGGGTCTGGTTAGTACTTGGATGGGTGACCGCCTGGGAACACCAGATGCTGTTGGCATCCCTACGTCAAGTGGGGTTGGTGGAGGATTAGTGCCCCTCCCTGTAAAACAATTAACTCTAAGCCCTTGGCCACCCCGTCTGGGATACATGGCGTCTGGCAATGATGATGATGACAACTCACCCTGCCATAAGGTGGGAAACGAGGTCCGGATGATGATGATGATGATATTACAACTCAAGAGTCATGATGAGGAGAGGGCAGTTTCAGGCCAGGTTGGAGTAAACAGGGTAGAAAACACATGTACACTGGACCTGTATAGATGGGTATGCACTGCTTACACTGCCGCTCCACTTGTAGGCTGTGCACTGAGCTGTCATTCATCATCGCTGTCAGCAAAGATGGTTTCTGGTGACCCTGGTGTCATATCAGGTATAGGTGCTGGGAATTTGGTTTCTGGAAGCTGTAGTGATGGATTCTGAGGCTATGTGGAGGCTGGCCGAGGATGTTGATGCTTCAGACAGTGGTCTCTGACTCTATACAGAGCCTCTTGGCTGCAGGAGAAGACACAGGCTTAAACACTGGGTGATCATAAGCTGAATGTGCCTTTGCTGCTGCCGCTACTGAAGTAACTCCAGCCTGATAAGCCACACGACGTCGTAATATTGAGCCAGAGATCCTTCAACTTTGTTTGTGATGGTCAGGATTGTGTCCGCAGCATCAGTGCCTGCAGCTAGAGATACTCCAAGTTCCTTATCTTCATCTTCCTCCTTTGTTGGTGTCTTTTCTTGCTGTAGTTCTGCCATAGTGTCCTCCATCTGGTGTTGGTACCCAGGAACATCAGAATCCACATCCAACCACTCTTGCAGCCCCTCCTTGGCATGGTTCCCTTGCCTTGGAGTTGCCAACATTTCTTTCATTCTCAATGGCTCAGACACCTCAAACTCATGCTGTGGTGGTGGAGTCTTGGGGGTTCTGAGGTGTTTGCACAACTCTTTCTTCTGCATGACAAGTGACACTTTATTCCATGCCTCTGTGCAGTTGTAGATTGCATCCTCTGTGGTGTATTTCTTGAGATTGTGCAGGGTTTTCTTGCCTGTGGTTTCCTTATATTCATCCTGGTCCATCCCATCCTCTATCATGTGGCACTTGCATGTAGAGGTTTCTGTAGTACCTCATGGCATTGTCTGACTCCCAGGTCCATGGGCTGGATTAGGGCAGTGGTGTTGGCTGGCGGGAGCAAGGCGTTGATTCATCCATCCTTTCTGCAGAGTTTGGTGGAGAAAAGATGGGCTGGGGTGTTGTCCAATAGCAGCCTTGTATTCATTTAGCCATGACTGATGCCATACCTCTTTTGGTGCATTGTCACGGAAGGGTTTAAGCTATGGTGGAACCAGTCATTAATGATACCATGGGTAAAATAGTCCATCTTGTTTCCATACTACTTCACAGGAAGCTTGGTCATGACATCCTTGAGTGACCTGGATCACTTGCTCTTAACCTACTATGACTGGATGTAGTCAATGAGAGCCATCAGCATTGGCACAGGCCGGAATGAATAGATGCTCCTTTGTTGGTTTATGCACTGGAGTTCTGCTAGTATCTTTGGAAACCTGGGTGTTTTGAGGAAAAGCCCTCCAGAAGAGCCCAGTCTTATCTTCATTGTAGATTTGAAACTCCTGCAGGCCCTCCTCCTCAGTCAGCTTCATAAGCTGCTGGACGGACTGCTCCACAGCATCAACATCGGCACTGATCATCTCTCCAGTTATGGCCTTGTTAACAGTATCATGGCATCACCTGAACCTCAACAGCCAGCCATCACTACACTTGAAATCCTCAGTTCCTGGGTATGTATCAAGTCTTTGTGTTGCATGTTGGATGTCCAGACCACGCACAGGGACACCTTCTGCTCTTCCCTACATGTACTGCTTGTACGTAGCCTCATCCAGCTTCTCATTAGGCAGCTTCCTGGTCCTGAACACATCCTTCCTCTTCTTCCTACTTTCCATTTTCTTCATTGCCTCCTTTGTTTTATCCTTAGCATTCAGGTTGTCCTGAAGGGTCGACCTGTTAAGGCCATTCATGTTCATGAAGTCAGCCCTGCTTGTGCCTTTCTCCTGGGCCTCGTTCACCTCCATCTTCACTTTTTCAGAAGAGGACTTGTTGGGGAGATTTAGTTGTCTGAACAAAACAAAAGATGACGCAAGACTGAGACCCAACCTCATGCGGTACAATGTGTCCACAGACCTTTGTCCAGCCCAGACCTACCAAAAGTAGCCCCCAAGTAGCCCAGCTCATTGCCTGTTTCCACTTGCATATCTCCAGCCTTGCCCAAGTGGTTGGGAAAAGCCACCACCAATGTTGGCAACTGTGTTGAGTCACCCTGCATGTGGGAATCGGTCCATTAGGTTTGCATGAAGTGTCCTTTGTAACGATAGCCGAAAATTGTATGGAACTGTCATGTAAT
This sequence comes from Coenobita brevimanus, assembly GCF_032717465.1. NCBI lineage: Eukaryota > Metazoa > Arthropoda > Malacostraca > Decapoda > Coenobitidae > Coenobita > Coenobita brevimanus. Next base: position 41,305,561 of record NC_137046.1, read on the forward strand.
ATGTCCCATTTAACTGACATTATACAGTATAGTTGACGGATTGTTCGATGGGTTTTGTGGTGTCTATTAAATCTGATATCAGTCATACTGAGGCCTGTTATAGGGAAAGTCTACTCTAAATGGTTAATTTGTAAATTGTCAATTAACTATTGAAAACCCAGTATCTGTGTTTAAGATTTCAAGATGCTAGCAGTTTCTTGCATGTACAGCTCATACAGTACCCATATACTGTACAGACGGTGTTTAATTGTCAAGGTATTTGCATGACATTCAAGCAGTTACTGGATCCCATCCATAATTTTTAACATAACTTCTGGTAAATGACATTTCAGTGTGCATCCGATACCCAATTGCAGTAGCTTACATCCAAAACTGTCTTTTGTTGGTGAATTGAGGATTTTTAGCATTCATGTAATCCATCATCTGCCATTTAAATCTTTGTCAGTTGAAATATTAATCATTTCTTTATCTGGTTTGATTTGTATGTCTGAATATGTCATTTGCTTCATGTGGCTAATGAATTTTGGGAATGATTGTCAAAATACATCATCATCATCATCTAATCTTGTGTTGCCCCATGAGGAACGTAGGAGCTCTGGGCTAGGCAAGTTGGTGTTGGCATTTAAGATGAGAGTGACCAGCCTCACTCATCCCTGAGTGGCTGTACATGAGCAACAAACCCCAACCACCCCTTGGATGTACACCTGTACAGGCTCAATCCTATTGGAGCAACTTAATTAGCCACTAAACCACCAGGTGCCATAATTTGGATATATGGTTACCACCCAGTGTAGTAAATGGTTTCCTGATGTTCAGGAACCATTACTGTAATAACCTAAGTATCACAAATTTCGTTTTTAAAGGCTCCAACATGCTTGCATGTGTCGGCCTTGGTCACCTAATGGCGGCTTTCCACACCGCACGATCCATTGCAGCCTCCCTGTTCAGTCCCTTAACCCTAAGGTCACACTTAATGACCTCGTCCCATGTCCTTCTCGATCTACCCCTCATAACCTCACCCCCAGTATTGACACTTCTTACCTTCCTCACCCAATTATCATCCCCCATCCTCTCCACATGTCCAAACCATCTCAGTCTACCTCTCCTCATGACACCAATACACTCCAATCCCATCCTACCTCTCAACTCTAACATAGTAAACCCAGCCCCTCCAGGCCTTGGATGCAGGGACGCACTGCACATCCACCTAATCATTGTCATTTCTGTACGTCTGAGCCAGCGAATATCTTCCTCCTTCACTGCCCAGGTCTCACTGCCATACAGCATTACACTCCTAACACATGCTGCATACAAAGACCCCTTAGCACGTAGGGAGAGTCCTCTCAATGTCAGGAGAGGCAAGAGCTCCCTGAACTTCTTCCAACCACTTCTCACCCTAGCCACAGAGCTAGCTCCAGCCCCACCTCCAGCACACAACATGTCTCCCAAATAACAAAACTCTTCCACACACTCAAGAGATTCACCAGCAAGTTCAATCCTTTCACGTCTGACAATCTCCACCTGCTCACCCTGACACGCCGTACACATAAAATCAGCATTATCTCGCAGTCTACCTCTGATACCACTACATCTCCTATGCTCCCATTTATCACACACACCGCACAAGATGGAATTACTTCCCACGCCCTTGTGGCAAACTGCACATGGCCACTCTTCCTCGTCTTTGACAGTACCGCCACCAACCGTAGATATCATCACTTTTGTTTTATCTGCATTTACCCTTAAACCCTTTTGCCCCATACCATCTCTCCACTTCCTAAACCTTCCCTCCGCCTCACTTTCGTTCTGTGGAATCAACACCAAATCATCAGCATACAACAACTCCCATGGGAGTCCGTTTCTAAAGTCACGTGAAAGGGCTTCAAGTACCATGATAAACAACACAGGACTCAAGACTGACCCCTGATGCACACCAACATTCACGGAAAACTCATCACTCAAATCTCCATTCACTCTTACCTGGGTGTGAGCACCCACATACATAGCCATAACCACCTTAACCAGCCACTCCTCCAAGCCAAACTTTCTCATTGCCCACTTCACCACCTCCCTAGGGACTCTGTCAAAGGCCTTTTCCAAATCAACAAAAACAAAATAAAGATCCCTTCTCCTACCAACATATTTTTCTTGAAGCTGTCGAGCAATGAATATGGCATCAGTGGTCCCCCTACCTGGCATAAACCCAAACTGCATCTCATCAATATTCACTCTTTCTCTAATCATACCTTCTAAAACTCTCTCCATTACCTTCATTATATGATCTAAAAGCTTTATACCTCTATAATTTCCTCTTTCCAGGGCATCACCCTTCCCTTTATACACATTTACAGTTACACTCTTCAGCCAATCATCTGGAACAACACACTCATAAATAATCCTATTTATCAGGTCAGTGACTAAAGTCACCCCTATATCGCCTGAGGCCTTCAACATTTCGGCAGTCAACCCAGACACAGCTGCTGCCTTCCCCACCCTCATCCTGCCTATTGCCTCACTCATAGTAGCAGTATCAATCAAAGGCCAAGGGCCAGACACTGGATCTGCTGGCTCCAAACCTTCCCTGTCCCAGTCAAACTCCTCATTCAACAACCGGTTATAATGCTCTCTCCATGCATCTTTAATATCCTCACTTTTAACAAAAGTTTCATTCCAATGATCTTTCACAGTTATTTCTTCTTCAGTACAGTTTTCTCAAGACAGTTCCTGTATGGTTGAACTACCCTCTCAAGAAGTGAGAAAATGCTTGTGTTATCAGTTTGCCACTCTTTAACTCATGGTGTGCAAGTCACAGCTCCAGTTGTGTTTGTAGGGGAGTGCAAGTAATAGCTCAGGCTGTGCCAAACAAACATGCACTTGAAATTTGTATGGGTAGGGTCCTAGGGTGGGTAATTGTACACTTAAGGATTAAGTGACATCTCTTGTCTTCCAGGAATTTACAGATTTATTATACCATCAAGGTTAGTCATTACCAGAAAATCATGAAATGCAGTATTGAAATACAGTATTGCGGTGTCATATTCTGAGATGACTTAGTTTACCATTTCCCTTGCCTCCAGATAATGGAAAATTTCCACTGTCTTATGATTATGAGGGAAATTCACTTTTCCTTTGCAGAAGACATTGGAGATAATGAGTGTTTCTTTTTTTCCACATCTGTAAATTATTGGAATTGTGTAGAGCAAATGTTGAGGTGTTTTCCATGCAGCCACCATAAAAATATACATGTGTGCACTAAGCATGTTAAATGTAGGCTTGTCCAATAATGTGAGCAGTACCAGGCTTGTTTTGTGGTGAATTTCATAATTAATTGGTCATAATTCATAAAAGCATTAGAGAAGAGGGGCAGCTCCTTTAGAAGTGTGACTGCTCTGAGAATAAGAGGGGAACAATGGCTGGTTATTCTTTTTTTTTTTGGGGGGGGGGATGCATTTTCATGAAAGAAGGCTATGTGTAAAAAATGTAATGTTACTTTATATAACCCACCTTTGTTTTGTGGGGGCTGAGTTTCCCCCCAAAAGAATCTTGCCATCAGAAAAATGATGTCTCCATTATTGGTGTAGCCAGAGGGGTGGCCAGGGTGGCACTGGATACCCCAAATCTGAGGGAGAACATCCCCTGGACCTGCCATAAGATTTCTCAGGCCACACCATTTTTAAAACCCTAGCTATGATCCTGTCCATATGAGAAGCAAGATCCACTAACACTGTGCTTGGTTGGACAAATCACAGAATCTGTAACTCTTGTAACGTTCATCGCTGGATTTTCTGCCAAAAAATGTTGCTTTTTTATAACAAAATATAATGAGAATGGATTTTACACACGCAACTTTGTAGCGTTTAATTGAAGCACTGAAAAGGAATCTACACGTGATGGTACTGTATTCCCTGGGTGGAGCAGCCTTGGCATCCACTTAGGAGTCAGATCTCATATTACCCAGCACCTCGCTGTGAGGTGGACCTTGGTCCAGTTCTGATGAGACACTGTCTACACATAAGGGTGTTTGATCCCTGCATCCTGTATGTATTGTACTGTATCAGTAGGAAAGCGTGACAGAACCTGTTGCTGACCCATGGTTGATGGGTCTGCTCATCCAAACAGCAGAGATGAAAATTTGAAGTTTGAGTGCAGATCCTAGAGAGTGTATTGAGGCCTTTGGATTGGAAGTTTCTTGGTCTTCATATTAGCCACACTTTGTTTTAGGTGATAAGATTCTGTCAGAAGATGACTATTTACCAACCTATCCATCTGCCTCTGTATGTGGGGAGGGAGCAGTGGAAACAAAACGAGGAATGTTTGCAGATGCCATAGGTTTGATAGACTGCAAAATGTAGATTTTTGCAAGATGGCAAGGAAGGCCATGGTAGGTGATAGAGAGAGAAGAGGCATGAAATTTCAGGATTTAGAGCAATTTTATGAATGATAGAGATGGTTGATATCTTTATATACAGTAATCTCTCAGTTCTCCGGCGTAATTCAGCCAAACCACCCGCCAGATATTGCAAAAATGCCAGATATTGTGTCAGCACCCCCAGTCTGCTATCCAGTCAGAGTTGAGGTGGATAATATGTCACCCCCTAAGTTATCTATCTCTGCCTTCTACCCAAAAAACTTTCATGCAGTAACCAAATGGTTTCCTGTACACCAGGAGACCATTTACTACGCTGGGTGGTAACCATATAACCAAATTTTGGCACCTGGTGGTTTAGTAGGTAATTATTGCGCTCCAGTCGGATTGAGCCGGTGAAGGTTTATATCCAAGGGGTGGTTGGGGTTGATTGCTCGTGTAATGCCACTCAGGGATGAGTGAGGCTGGTCACTCTCATCTTAAATGTCGGGACCAGCTGCCTAGCCCCGGGCTCCTATGCTTCTCATGGAGCAATGTAGGATTGGATGATAGATTGATAGATAGATATTACCTATGAGTAATAGATTGAATTTAAGCATAAAATACAATACAGTATTGATACAGTAGATGCAGTACAGTAACACAGTACTTAATCATAATCATACCCACCTAGTATTGGCACCTCAGAAAAGCCACAGACTTAGCCATCACACAGAACTAGAATACAGCAGTCAGAGCACTAGGGCATGGAGCACTGAGGGGCCGCAAGGGAAGTCACAGCACTATGGCAACGAGTGAGACATGACGCCACAGGGTAAGTCACAGCAATGGGAGGTAGCCATTGCGTGGGTCACCTATGCACAAGGCACAGATACATCCTCACTATATGGCATCCAGTGGAGAGAATTGGAGGGCAATGGCTGGCTTGTCGCATTGGGTGGACCACTCCCACCACACAGTGTGATTGGCTGGCATGTGTTGTTGTGTTGCAGGGTCTGCCCGCGTGCTGCTTTGGTTCCATGTCCGAGCTGGATGATACACGTTACCCGACAAAAAATGTATAGTACCTCCGATTGCTTCCATTTCTGAGTCAGACATTGCGTAACTTCACCGGATATTGTTTTAATAGAGCCGAGCAGAAAGTGTCAGATATTGTGACGACAGATAATTGATAGATTACTGTATAAATTTGCACCCCTTGTTGAACTATGATTATTAGTGGAATTGTTCTACCCAAAGTTCCTACATGTAAGATGAAGCTGGGAATGTCAGAGGCTTGAATAGTGGGTGAGTGGATATGTGGTGTATTTCACTAGCCACTTCATAGTTTTCCATGTGTGCCATGTTAACTCAGATTTGTGGATCCTACCCACCTCAGTTATTTGAGATACAGGATTAGGATAATGATGAAAATACTGTTGTTCATTGTATAATATTGTCACATACTGCATGTGAATGATAGAAATTTTAAAGTATTGGCATTTCATTGACCTCACTGGAAGAATTTTGTAACAGCAGTGATATTTAAATTTATCTGTCTTTCACAGACTGTGAGCACAAATGGACCTGGAAGAATTTTGTAACAGAGCAGTGATATTTAAATTTGTCTATCTTTCACAGACTGTGAGCACAAATGGACCTGTCAGTGAAGATCAGATCCAGGAGGTTAGTACATATTCTCTTGTTTGTCAACCTAATGCTTCACATCGTCTCGTACATGCACAAAAAAAAATCTGACGCAGCCATCAAAAACTTACTTGTTGAAGTTACTTCTGAATGATAGAAAAGTATGTGAGGGCCAAGAAATGTAACCAGAGTTCTTGACTGGGTCAGTGTCATTGCTGGCTGTAGTCAAATTTACATTGTTATTTTGATTCACCATGACTTGCCATTTCCTCACCTGTGGCATTGCAGCTTCAGGTGTGCAGTAAGCCATTCACTAGCACAGGTCAGCTGTAGCAGTGATGACTTGCCATGCTTAGCTTCCATGAATTTCCCCAGGAATATATAAAACATGGGGAACAACCCTTGTTTTTTCCTCTCATTTCTTAATAAGCCAGGATTATCGAGAAGCATGGCTTCCTTGCTAAAGGTTTACTGTACACTAACTGATGTGACTATGGCAGGGCTGGTCAGTCTTGTTGCTGAGGCTTCTACTCTTCTGTCTGATAGTGGGTCGTTAGTTTCTTACATTTAGTGGCTGCTTTTCATACTAATAATTTTTTTGTAGCTTCATGTGGCTGAGCGCTTTACTGCACTTGATTAACTGCATGACGGTCAGTGCTACACTCAACTAACATTTTACTAAAAGGGATTGCCACTGACAGTGCTGCCTGAACACCACCTCCATTTTACCAGGAAATGGATATAAGAAATCTATACCATGCAGATTGTGTGAAATATAAATAAATAGCGTATGTATTTGAAGTGCTGTAAATATGATAGGTACAAGCTCAGCTAGATTTTATGCAATGTAAATAGAAGTAATGTATCATGATGCTGTAGATATGCAAGTGCTGCTTACTGTTATTCAAGAAGCTGTAAAAATGGCATAAGCCCAGAAAAATTATATCCAAAGCCTGGCAAGTTGTTTGGTGTTTTTGGGTAAGGATGTAGTTGTAATGGTGAGGTTCTTGTAGCTGGTGTGGTGGTGGTTACAGTGTCATAACAAGAGCATGCTTCTCCCTCCCTTCCCCTCCCCCCTCCCCTTGCCTTGCTGACTGACTGACGCCTCAGGACGACTCTCTTCGGGCCGACACTGCCAGCCTCATGTCTGCTTCCTCTGCTTCAGTCACTGACACTAGCTCTCCTCAGATTCAGGCTGAAGCACCTCCTAAAAAGGCCAAAAAGAAGAGAAAGGTAAGATGTTAAGTAAGGCCAACATAATCTACATGGTTTGGTACTGAAAAAGCAACATAATGTACATAGTTTGGTACTGAAAAAGCAGTTTTTCTAAGACCAAGTGCAATAAGGTTGTCTCATAGCGTGGCTTTTTTTTTTTTTTTTTTTTTTTTTTTTTTTAAATAAAGATTAAGGCCTAAAGTTATTCCAAAATTATTTTCCAGCTATGAGTTTTGAGTTAAATGTTATGTATGAGGGAGGCAAGGATGTCAAGAAGGTAAGATTAGCTAGCCAAAATGTTTTGCTTGTGTTAGAAATGCCATAGGCAAGCAAAATCTGATGTTTCTCAGTCCTTGCCAGTGTGGTAGTTGTGAGGTATTAGAATTATTTTAGGATGATGTACACTTGCCTTGTTGATAATTATTACCATTTATTTTCAAGTAATGGTCATCTGTAGAATAATAATAGGTCATTTTACCGTGGTCCCTACCTTAATGAGTTCATCAGCTGGTAAGGTATTTACTGGGCATCAGTACAGATCAGTGTCCATAGGTGTTATAACCAAGCTCTGTTTTTCTTAGTTTTCAGGGGCTTTTGTTATTATGAGTTGATGTGTTTGTATTTTGTAGATTTGTATGTTTTCATTATTGAGGCAAAATGATATACAGTATTACTGTTATTTATTTGCTGTGTAAGAAATGTATTCAGTGAATATGAATTATGTAAGGACTTATAATGTGAGGATTATAAATGTAGATTGGTTCATAAATTCTTATTCAGGGTAATCCTAATTGAGAATGGTTTTCATAGGACATTATTATCAGTAGATTTTTCCGGTGAAATAGCTGTTCTCAAGGAATATTAATGTTAATTTGTCATTATCACAGAAGTCTTTAATTCCATGCATAGTAAATAATCATTGAAATGTATTAGTTTACCTAACACATCATACTAAGAGGAAGGAAATGTGAATCTGAAGCAAATAAATACCATACTGGAGAGCCCTATTATAGCAGCCTTCAGAAGAGTTTTTACATTTTATATACAGTTCAAATAGTTTTTTTGATACTGACCTATGGTGCTGAGGAGACCCTGTAGAGTGGATAAAATAAATACTTGTCAAGGTTCACTCATGATTTGCAGGGTTACATTTTGTAAAGTTTGACAAAATAAATCTGCTAGGCCAATTTTACCATCGGTCGGAAATTCAATTGTATTTATTAGTTCATTTATCCCCCACCTACACCAAGGAATCCACTTGGCTCTACTTATCATCACAGAATAGTAAAGTTTTGCAAGAAAGCTGCAGTAAGGTGGAGTAACCCAGGCCCCCCAAAGAGTTGTCAAGTATACCACCCTACAGGGTTTCACTGGTTGTGTTGCATGATGACCCTCTTACCTTGTGTTCAACTAACATCTGGCTTATTCATAGTTCTGGATCTCTTATCACTCAGTTGGCCTCTTTGCAGAATCTTAACTCAGAGTTTTTTATTTCAGGGTTTATTGGGAAAACTTATTGGCTAAAGCACTGACCTTTAAGGTATTTCTCTTGTTCCTCAGTTGCATTGGTGTTGTAACCTTGGTTGCTGGTTTGCCCTTTGGTTGGCCCGGTTCTGCTGCATGCTAGTTGACTCAGTTTCATGTATGTGATGTAAAAGTACAGTACTATTTACACTGACTGCAGAGAGTAAGCTTGTAGCTTCACCTAGCCATTTTGCCAAAATGTGCAAAATATACTGAAAGTCACAGAAAATGCACCATGTAATAAACTTGTCATAATTCATGTACAAATGCGTATTTTGAACTTAAATTTGCTTTGATCGTGTATTCATACAGCATCCATATGAATACAAATTCACTACAATTACTAGTCATGGACTTTGAGGTAAGGCAAATAAAATCAGTTGATTCTTAGATATCTTTATGAGAGGAATGGAGTTTGTGGTTGTTCCGCTTCTGGGATAAAGTTCGTCAGATAATTTAATACAGTCCGTTATTTCTGGAAGGCCTACCACAAAGCCACATTTGTCTTGCTTTGTCACCATGCTGTAGGGATTTTGGAAGGGGGGCATTTGTCAGCATGAAGTATCCCATAGAATGGGTTCTCATCGTTCATTGATATCAGGCATGTGCCCTCCCTCCCCCTTTTTTTTTTTTTTTTTTTTTTTTTTTTTTTTTTTTTTTTGAGACCAGTCTAAGTGTTCTGGACACATTTTACTAACCCAGAGTTCCCCCTCAGATATATGTTGTCAGTTACTAATGCTAACGAGTAAAGAGATTCTGAAGTAATGTTGCATTCAGCCAGTCATCACCAACCTGTCAAGCGCATCTTTGCTTCAATAAAAAAAACTGAGTACGGTATAGGTGTTTGCGAAAATGGCTTTTAGACCAGCACATTCCTTGATGCTGCAGCTGTTGGGTAGAGGACCAAGTGGATGGAGCCATGAAGAAAGCTGAATTATGTAAAAAGCAAGACTGGGAGACTAAATCAGTTTCGCTATTTATATCATCGTATTAGCGTACATCCATACACAGAAGCTTTTCTACATCATACAAAAGACAACGTGACAGCTGACCGGTGTGTCGCCATCAGAATCATAAAAATGGGTTCATATTTTGCCATGAAATGAAGATTATGCAGTGTACCATTACAATGAAAGTGAACTGTAATAATTGGAAGTAAAGGTTGCAGTACTTGTCCTTTAGGAATTACAACAGGGAATTACAGTAAAACCTCACTCTTATGGACTAATTGGGGCCTAAGCCATTCCGAAAAAAGCGAAATTCTGGTAAAAATGACATCCGGACTTCCCCCTGCTAACTTGGACTTTATCTGATATATCAGACATTAGTCCGGATTGCACCAATGGTTTTTAAACTGTTTTCTCAACCATTGCAGTACTGTACTGTTTTATACATTCGCTATAAGAATCAAATGGTACAATATACAGGCAGACCCTGAGATACGATACCTCTAGACTATGCGATATCCCAGATTAGCAATGGGGTAGAAATACCACCCTATCCCGCCTAACAATGCCCAAACCCCGGTTTAACGATGGGTTTTATTTTATTTTTTTACCAATTCTGATTATATTTTAGACAAATTTTGTGTTTAGGTTGATTTATAAACTGTTTTTAGACATAGATTAATGTGTTTTAGTCTTGAGGGGGGGGTGAACATTGTCATTTTGGGGTGCAGTTTACCAAGTTTGATTTTTCCAGACTTACATTTGATGATTTTCAGATTTTATTTTTGGGTGTTCATTATGCTGTGTTAAAACACCTCTCCCCACCAGCCACATCCTTTCTTTTGGCTCTTTATAATAAATTCTGGACTGAAGGTTTCTTTCCTTCTGATTGGTGTATAACAGTCATCCTCCCATTTCACTCTCATCTTAAATGTCAGGACCAACTGCCTAGCCCCGGGCTCCTACGCTCTTCATGGGGCAACGTAGGGTTGGATGATGGATGGTAAACCTGGACGCCTTCCTCAGGATTACTGTCCTATAACCTTGACTAGCTGTTTATGTAAACTGTTGAAATGGATGGTTAAGACAGTACTATACTCCTGTGGCACCTTGAATCCTGTAGTCTTCTTTTCCCCTCACATGGGTATCGCAGAATACGCAGTACCTTAGATCCCCTTATTAAACTCAAATTTTTACCCAGTATGCTTTTTCACTCCACCAGTCGGTCATTGCCATCTTTTTTTATTTAGAAGAAGCCTACAATATGGCATGGAGGTATCATATTCTTTGTTGCTGTTGCTCCCTTGGTCTGCATGGTAACATGGGTGTTTTTCTTCAAAATTTTGCTTCCTTCCGAACCTTTCATGTCCATCTCAAAGACCACCTTTCCTGTGCCTTTACTCAGCATGAAGGTGTCCCCATAAGGCTGTCCTTAGTACTACCCTGTTTCTTGGAGCTGTAAATGGCATTTTCTCTGCTCTACCCCCTTCTGTTTCAGTCTCTGTACAGTACTGTATGTTGATGATTGTTATTTACGCCTCAGATTCAGATTTGCCTCTGCTGTAATCCCTTCTTCAGTCCGCCATCGATGCTGCGTCTACGTGGGATACTACTCGTGGTTTTCGTTTTCCTACCTCTGAGTCCTGTGCGGTAACGTTTACTCGTTCGCGAACAATACCACAGCCTTCTCTGTACTTATATAACATCCCTCTTCCCTACTGATCCTCTGCCACATTTCTTGGCCTCACATTTGACTCTCAGTTAAATTGGAATGCACATATCTCTTCCCTCAAGTTTTCTACCCATCATCATTTATGTTTGCTGCAAACGCTGTCCCATCTTTTGTGGGGTGCTGATCGCGTCACACTTTTTCATCGTTATTCTGTTTTTATTCTTTGCATATTCGATTATGGTTGCCTGGTCTGTTCTTCTGCTCCACTCACACTCTTTAAAAGCTAGATTGTGTTCATCATTTTGGTCTTCGTTTAGCCATTGGTGCTTTTCAGTTGACTCTCGCTACAAGTCATTGTTCTGAATCTGGCATTTCCACCCTTTATCATCATTTTCTTTTCACTCTCAGGTCCTATACATGTCTCCTTCAGTTCTGTACAAATAATTTACTCCGCCCCCCTAGCCTTCTCCGATGCTCTTTTCATTCTGTCTCCCATCTCCTCCCTCCTTTTCCCCTTCGGGTCCCTACCCTTTTTCAGTCTGTTGATTTTGCCTTTCCTCCTATCCTTCCACTACGTCCAGTTTCCTTCCCACTCTGGCTTCTGTCTCCTGCTGTGGTCTGTTCTTCTTTTCTCCCTTATTCTAAGCCTTCTCTTCCCCCAGGCACCCTTTGCTCCCTTTTTCTCGAACAGATGTCCTGTTACCATTCTGTAACACGTCTTTACTGACGGCTCTAAATTTTGTCATGGTGTTGGGTTTGCTGTTTTATTCACGGACTCCTCCTTCCATGGTACACTTCCCTCCACTGCAAGTATCTTTACTGCAGAACTTTTTTTTTTTTTTTTTTTTTTTTTTTTTTTTTTTTTAATGCGAGAAAGAAGGAACCAAAGGCCATGAGCCTGCAGTAACAGTTCCCTCCAAGAGAAAAACAAAATACAATAGAGAGCCAAATTCAAGATCCGATCATTTTGAGATGCCTGGACACACTGCGTTTGAAAGACTGGAGATCATAGGCAGCAGGAAATACAGACAGAGGGAGACAGTTCCAGAGCTGACCTGTTGCATAAATGAAAGACTGGGAGAAATGGTTAACTCTTGCATTAGAGAGTTGGACAGAAAAGGGATGAGAGTTTGCTGCCAGACGGGTGCTACGCGCCCGTCTTAGAGGTGGAGGAATGCAAGCAGACAGTTCAGAGGAGCAGTGACCATTAAAGTAGCGATAGAAAATAGATAAAGATGCAACAGTGCGGCGAAGAGACAGAGGTTGAAGGGAGTCATTAAGAGGAGGAGAGTTAATGAGAGGAAAAGCCTTTGATGACTCCACCCTATTGAGAAGAGCTGTATGTGGGGAGCCTTCCCACACATGAGAGTTGTACTCCACACAGGGGCGGATAAAACCCCTGTATAGAGTCAACAATTGTGCAGGGGTAAAGAAAGAGCGGAGTCGGCTTAGCACACCCAATCTCTTGGAAGCAGATTTTACAAGATAAGTCCTGAGCAAATGAAACCCCAAGCATGTTCAAGGATGATGCAGGATTAAGCTGAATATTATTTAAACATTAGTGGGTATACCTGTGGAAGATTTTGTTGGGTTGATCGGTGTAAGAACTGAGTCTTTGATGCATTAAAAACAGCCATATTATTTTTACCCAGTCAGAGATACGAGCCAAGTCAGACATTAGGTGTGCCATAGCCTCATCCCTTGTTTGTTGAAGTAACTGTTGAGATGGACGTTGTGGGAATCAAATGGAAAGGTGAAGGGTGGAGTCATCAGCGTATGAGTGGATAGGGTTAGATGTACAGTTTAGAAGATCATTGATGAATAAAAGGAAGAGAGTTGGTGATAGGACAGAGCCCTGAGGAACACCACTGTTGATAGATCTAGGAGAAGAACGATGGCCGTCTACAACAGCGGCTATAGAACGACCAGAAAGGAAGCTAGCGATGAAGGCACAGATAGAAGGATAGAAATCGTAGGAGGGCAGTTTGGAAATTAAAGATTTATGCCAGACTCGATCGAAAGCCTTTGAGATGTCAGGTGCAATGGCAAAGCTTTCGCCAAAGTCCCAAAAGGAGGATGACCAGGAGTCTGAAAGGTAGGTGAGAAGATCGCCAGTGGAGCGTCCCTGACGGAACCCGTACTGACGATCAGAAAGAAGGTTGTGATAGGAAAGATGCCTTAAAATTTTTCTATTGAGAATTGACTCGAAAACTTTTGAAATACAGGACATTAAAGCAATTGGATGATAGTTGGAGGGTTGGGAGTGGTCACCCTTCTTTGGGACTGGCTGAATGAGAGCAAACTTCCAGCAAGAAGGAAAGGTACAAGTTGACAGAAAAAGGCGAAAGAGTTTGCCTAGGCAGAGTGTAAACACAGAAGCACAGTTCTTGAGAACAACAGGAGGGACCCCATCAGACCTATATGCCTTGTTAATACTGAAGCCAGTGATGGCAGAAAATACATCAACTGAAGAAATTTTAATGTCAGCCATGAGGAAGTCAGAGGGGGGAAGTGATGGAGGAACAGCACCGGAATCATCTAAGGTGGAATTGGAGGAGAAAGTCTGTGCGAAGAGATCTGCTTTATCAATAGAAGAAATAGCTACAGAACCATCAGAGTAGAAAAGAGGAGGGAAGGATGATGAGGTAAAGTTGTTAGAAAGATTTTTGGCAAGGTGCCAGAAGGAGCGGGAAGAATTCGAGTTGGAGAGTTGAGAGCATTTAGTATGGATGAAATTATTTTTAGTAGAGCGAAGAACAGACTTAGCATGATTCCGGGCAGAAATGTAAAGATGATGTGATTCAGGGGTGGGTTGGCTCCTGTACCTTTTGTAGGCCCTCTCCTTGTTGCAGACAGCATTAGAACAAGCGTGATTAAACCAAGGCTTTCTTGCGTTAGTCAAAGGATATGAGAAAGGAACGTATGCTTCCATGCCCGAGAGAATAACCTCCGTAATGCGCAAGGCACACTCAGATGGCTCCCGGCCATGGAAGCAATAATCATTCCAGGGAAAATCAAAGAAGTACTGAGGGCCTCCCAGTCCGCGGCTCCAAAATGCCACAGACGACGTTTCCCTGGAGGGTCCACAGGCCGTACCGGAGTGATAGGACAGGTTAAGGTAATAAGGTTGTGATCGGAGGAGCCCAACGGAGAGAAAAGATTAACAGAGTAAGCAGAAGGATTAGTTGTGAGGAAGAGGTCAAGTATGTTGGAGCTCTCTCCAAGGCGGTCAGGGATACGGGTAGGGTGCTGTACAAGCTGCTCTAGGTCATTAAGGATAGAAAAGATGTAGGCTTGTTCACCAGGTGGATCCGTGAAAGGAGAGGAGAGCCAAAGGTGGTGGTGAACATTGAAATCTCCTAGAATGGAGATTTCAGAGAAAGGAGAAATGGATAGAATGTGTTCCATCGTAGAAGTAAGATAGTCGAAGAATTTTTGGTAGTTAGTAGAATTAGGGGATAAGTAAACAGCACAGATATATTTAGTCAGAGAATGACAGGAAAGCCAAAGCCAGAGTGTAGAGAATTCAGAAGAATCGAGTTCAGGAACACGAGAGCAAGATAAGTCGTTGCATATATATACACAACAGCCACCTTTGGTTTTGAAATGAGTATAGAGAAAGTAGGAGGATACAGAAAAGGGTTTGCTGTCAGTTGCCTCAGACAGCTGAGTCTCCGTTAGAAAAAGAAGGTGAGGTTTAGAGGAGGAGAGGTGGTGCTCAACAGAGCGAAAGTTAGTGGAAAGGCCGTGAATGTTGCAGAAATGAAGAAGAAGAGAGTCAGACAGTGGTTCCAGGCACCTCGAGTTGTCACCGGGAGAGGGGCGGATGGTGGGGGCATTCCCCCCCCCCCCCCTGGGACTCCGAGGCTTGGTGAAGAGACGCCATTTTTGTTGAATTTTGAATAGGAAGTGTAGTGTGTACTGTGCATGTAGTTTGGTGTAGATAGAGAAATTTGTACTGGAGAGCATGCTGGCCTACTCTCTGTGTAACTGAGACACTGCTATTCTCTCTCTTCCTTCCTGTGTTAAGTACAGGTTTCTCTTTTCATTCTGTATGCTGTTCTTTTTGCTCTGAAGTCTCTTCCAAAGTTCTCTTCTTCCACCTCTGTTATCTTCTCTGATAGTCTGTGTGCTCACTTCCTTATACACCATGCCATCTTCTCATCCTCAAATCACCTAGATTCAGGAATGGCTGTTCTGTCTTTCTTTTAGAAAAAAGTCTGTTTGCTTCTGGTGGGTTCTTAGCCATATTGGGATTGCAGGTAATGAACAGGCAGACTCATTGCTGTGCTCTGCTGCTCTCTCCTCCAGTTCCTCCCTCCTCCCCATTCCGGTCTTTGATTGTTTCCCTCTTCTAACCTGCCTCTTCTGTGATCGTTGGCAATCCTCATGAAACCAACAGATTCACAACAAACTTCTTAGTGTTAAACCCTCTGTTCTTCCCTGGCATACATCAACCCACACCAGTCGTTGGTGGGACAGTCCTTGCTCGTCTTCACTTGGGTCATACCTGCCTAACACATGGTCATTTGATGAGCCATTATCCTCATCCCACCTGGTCACACTGTAACTGCCCTATGACTGTCCGTTATCTTTTTCTTGATTACCTGTCTACATTCCGACAATGTCATGCAGCGTTCCCCTTCCTTCCTTCACTACATCAGTCCTTACAGCATACTGATTTTCTAGGTGACTCTTCCACTGTTTCTGTTTCCAATATTATCACTTTTCTTACTGCACATCATATCATACATTTAATATATCTATCTACCCAGCTTTCCTCTACCATAGTGCCATATAGCCATATTCTGGTTTGGTGTTAGTTCTACATTATTCCTCTTTCTCTCTCTCTCTCTCTCTCTCTCTCTCTCTCTCTCTGTTTCACATGCATGTGTATGCTCGCATGCACATGCACACACACACACCCATACATGCATGCTTGCATGTGCGCGTGTGTGCGTACGTATAATTGTAGGAAACCTTTCCTGCCACATGAGAAATGTGTGAAGTTCTGCAAATCAGCTAATCATCATTGACAATGAAAGTACTTGCAGTGGATGCCTTGCTTCAAAATATTATTTCTTTTACATGACAAGTTATGTGTAGATGTGTACAAAAAAACAAATATGGATGGAATTTATGGGGCTTTGACATATACTAGGGAGTATATCATTGAGTTTAATGAATTTGGCTTGCTGTATACCGAACTTTACGTACAGTATACCAACTGGTGCATTTTCTTTATTTCTCATGACATTTGAAATTGATTGCAAATGATATAAACCGAACAAGCTACTACAGTAATAGAAACAGTAGTGTCACAAATTAGTAGCTAGTGCTTGTGATATGGCCAAGCAGTAATTTCAGCAGACATAATGGGAAGAACACTCCACTATTTAACTACATTTGTTTGTTGCATTTACTTGGTTACCAACCGCATAAATGATCTTAATAATGGGGCAGTTTAGCAAATTTTAAAACATGCCCCCCCCCCCCCTTTTTTTTTTTTAAAGTAATCATAATACAGGTACTAAGCAATTTGAAATACCATATAATTAAGTAGCCATCTTAAATTTTGATAGGCTTATAGTGGATTTACCTGCAGCAGTGTGTAGTTACCTACATGCCTTGAGCATGTAGTGTTCTCCCAGTAACTAAAGCTTTACTGTATGGCTTTCAATACTTTGTATGAGTATTTAAAAAATTACAAGTACAGTATTAATGAAGCATATTTTGATTGTGCTTCCAAAACATAAAAGATAACTAGGGGCACAAATAATGCATGGCTTTAGCTATGCACAGTACAGTTCAGTACTTGCTTCTGCACAAAGCATGTTGGAATTTATGTTATGGTTGCTTTTTAATGTGGCTGCAACAGATAATCATTGAACCAGAAGCATGTTTGAAAGTGTTGTATCTGCTGTACAAAAAGATACACTAGAATGTTTGAAAGAGTTGTATCTGCAGTACAAAAAGATACACTAGATCTGATCTCCATTGAATTTATTTCATGTCAGGCAGATGTTGTGTGTGGCAATAGAGTGGCTTGGGATGCTTATTTTATGGATAAGTCTTTACGTAATACAGTAAGTATAAATAATAGCCAAGCAACTTTCAGTATTTTTATTTATGTATTTATTTTGCTCCTGTATGCTGTATTCCCACCCCTCCCCTCACCCCCCATTTTTTAATTGTAAAGAACATGACAAAGTGTTAGAAGAGGTCATTTGTTGTTGTTCAGATGATTGAGTTTTAATACTGTATAGGAATGTAAAGCGCGTTCATGTGCGCGCGCGTGCACACACACACACACACACACACACACACACACAGCAAACTCTCTGTCTGTCACATCTTCAGGTATGTCAATTTCTCTCATGGTAAATGGAGTTGAATTTTTAAAATTATGTGGGAAGAAAAAGAAAAATTACATGAGATCACCAATTTTGTAAATTAAGTTTGTTTTCTATTTCCGTCAAATTGGTAAACAGCTTATTACAAGTTGTCATTGTTTACAATCCCCAACGTTGTTGACAACAGATGAATGCCATCTGGTGGTGCACCAAAGACAGACAGGCGGATGCCATCTTAGCTCACCATTTTTGGTTACAAAATTGCCCACATAAATGCTGATTTATCCAGACCTAACCTAAATTTTCATAACTTAACCCAGCCTAACCTATCCTTTACATAATCATGTTTTCCTGACTCTGTTGATTAATCCGCTTCATTCTCGAAAAGTCACCTCAGTACACCTTTACTAAGTCACAATCAGTTCAAAGGTATGTCTCTTTCAAGTTTACCCCTTGCCATTTGTCATGTCATCCAAGCACAAGTTCCTGGCCGCATTACTCATAACTTTGAATTCTGTCTCATAGTAGATGGCTTCATCTCATTCAGATTTCTTACTTTTATAGTTTTATAATTTCATGTTTATTATTCAGTAAACAGTACAGCAGTGCAAGCTGGATGATCAAATTTGGGGTCATAAGGCACGCCACCTAAAACACTACCTTTGGTGTTCAGTTTGGTTCATTTTGAGCTCGTATTTTTCACACAGTTTACTAACATTACATCATGGATATTAAGATATTTATAGCATTTCTGGTATCTTGCATTTGATGTTATTACGAAATTTTTCCAAAAGAATGTCTCCCGATATCACGTGTCATCGGAGGACAAAAATGTTACATTTACTTCCTTTTAATTTGTTCCCTGTATGTCGCTGTCATATTTTCTTATGTTCAGCATTGAATATGTATATCCCTCGTTCTGTATATTTTATGCAGTTTTTCCTCGTTTATCTTTTCCCAAACACTGACAACACATCATCTCTGCCCCCATCCCCACCCCACCCTACACCCCCAAGGCCACTGCTCAGTTGCTAGTAATGGTGGCCATATTTCCAATTCTCTTCAGGCTTGATCAGTTTTGCTACTTTGTTTATTCCCTGTAACAACAATTTTATGTCTGTCAGTCATGTTTCACCAGGCTTTCTCCTCACGCTTGGTTAGGTCTGCTGATCCTCTTTTAGTCTGCCTTGCCCTAACTGCTACCAGGGTTTGGATGTACTGTACAGTATATTTACAGTACATTGTACAGTACAGTGACATTTCGTTGTGCTTCTTACAGTATTTAAGGGTGGTAGGTGGGGATGCTCACCAACCACTCAATTGATGTAGTGCGCTCTTAGGTGTCTGCCCTTTCCTCTCCTCCATTCTTCATTCCTTCCACCCTCTTCTGTCTTTCTTTCCTTTATTCCATCCTCATCTTTCTGCCTTTGGGTGACTTTAGACTCGCTCTTCTGTCTTTCCTTCATTGTTTCCTATTCGTTCTGCCTGTGGGTGACTGTACACTGAGTGACAAGCCAAATGGTTTCCCGTACACCAGGAAACCATTTACATGTACTACGCTGGGTGGTAACCATATAACCAAATTTTGGCACCTGGTGGTTTAGTGGGTAATGATGGCGCTCCAAGCGGATTGAGCCAGTGAAGGTTTATATCCAAGGGGTGGTTGGATTTTATTGCTCACGTAATGCCACCTAGGGATGAGTGTGGCTGGCACTCTCATCTTAAATATCAAGACCAACTTGCCTAGCCCTGGGCTCGTACACTCCTCATGGGACAATGTAGGATTGGATGATGATGTTTTTCTGTTTGAAGTTTTACAGTACAGATCAAAGGTTTGCCACAAGGGTGTGGGAAATAACTCCATCTTGTGCATTAGTTGTGATAAGTGGGTACATAAGAGATGTAGTGGTATTACAGGTAGACTGGGAGAGAAGGCTGATTTCATGTGTGCAGTGTGTCAGGGAGAGCATGTGGAGATTATCAGGTGTGAAAGGATTGATGTTGCTGTGAGTCTCTTGAGTGTTTGGAAGAGTTTTGTTATTTGGGATTGGGACTGGTGCTAGCTCTGTGGCTAGGGCAAGGAGTGGTTGAAGAAAGTTCAGGGAGCTATTGCCTGTTGACATTGAGAGGGCTTCCCTTTGTGCTAATGGATCTTTGTATGTGGCATTTTAGGAGTGTAATGCTGTATGGTAGCGAGACCAGGATAGTAAAGGAAGAGGATATTCGTTGACTCAGATGTACTGAAATAACAATAATTAGATGGGTGTGTAGTGCTTCCTTGAATGCAAGGCCTTGAGGGGCTAAGTTTATGATTGCAGAGTTGAGAGGAAGGGTGTGCTTGAGTGTGTTGGTGTTGTGATGAGGAGGAGTAGATTGAAGTGGTTTGGGCATATGGAGAGGATGGAGGATGACAGCTGGGTGCAGGATGTGTGTACATCGGGGGTATGGTTGCAAGGGGCAGACCAAACAAGACCTGGACGAGGTCAGAGTTTGACCTTAAGGATAAGGGACTGAATAAGAAGGCTGCCAGAGAATGAGAAGTGTGGAGAGCTACCATTAGGTGATGAAGGCTGACACATGCAAGCATGTTGGAATCTTTATAAATGGTATGATACGATCAAAGGGTTTTATAGGGGGTTAAACCTCCTTTGAAGGTGTTTGGGGAGGGTATTATGTCAATTTCCATCAGTACGTCACCTTCTGACACCCCCTTGACTGCTATGTGCCAGATAATTGAGAGTTTACTGTGTGTGTGTGTGTGTGTGTGTGTGTGTGTGTGTGTGTGTGTGAGAGAGAGAGAGAGAGAGAGAGAACAAAGAATGTAATTTAGAATGACATTCATTTGAAGCACATTTAGTGTAGGTTTCACCTATGAGGCAGAACTAAGAATTCAGAAGGCTTGAGGAGTGAATGGATTTTGAATCCTTTAATACTCTTCATTTTTGTATCTTTTGATTTTCTTGTTTCTGGATCCTATCCACCCTGTTTATGATAGTGGGAATAAATAATATCCTGTGATTGGCATTTGGCAGGAAGTCTGTAGTGACTGTTTTAATGTAAGGTAATTAGAACTGACATATTACTGTAGTTTGCAAGTTAATACTGTCATTTCAAAAATTAAAATTGTTTTAACCCTTTCAGTACACATGCTAACCTTTAGATGATTTCAGCTCTTTCATAGTGAAGGAGTTAGGAAAAGTTATCATTTGCAGCAGTGACATCTGTTATTACTTAGCCTAGGTAATTCCACTGTGTTTAGAGAAAGAGCCATTATATTGGTTAAAAGAAGACTGGTATTTAATTATTTCCGGGAAATTCATTACCTGTAACTTTTATTTTGAGATTTTCATAATGGTTCACAAAATCATTAAGTAATGGCTGTGACTGGTCATGCATTCTCTCTCTCTCTCTCATTGTTCAACTGCATGGTTCATTGTTAAGGCAGCATCGAGTTAAGCTATAGACTTAATTTAAATATTTGGTCTAACCTTGGTCATACAGTGTGTGATGCATTTTTACTAAGCACAACAGATACTGGAAAGGTTTATGAATGTACTGTACACTTTTCAGAGGAGACAGTTTAATATTATTGTATTTGAACATATCCCTAAAGCTTTATAGAGGATAATAAAGTACCATATATAGAGTAGAATAACTTTTCATGAATAATTGTGAATGAAATAATTTGCACATTCAGTAGTGTTAAGTATCCAACTATAACTGTGTGTTTTATGATTACAGGGTGCTGGTGCTGGTGCCACTCAGTAATAAAACAAGGAGCCAATAAAACCTGCAAGAGTTTCGCTGACATTGGCACTCGTCCAGGTTTGGCCACAGGGTTTGTGTGTCCAGAAGCACAGAAGTGGCTTCTGCCATGAAGACCTTTTCAATTTAAAATTGTATTTTGTACGAAACTTTTTTTGTAGAAGGAATAATTGAATAATTTCTTCATGGCAGATAGTTTTAGTTGTTGGGACCACATGCATATACTGTATTGAGGTGCAATATTACATTGTTATTCATGTTTGTGAACAACAATCTTCACCTATTGCCAAATGCTACCATGATTTTTTTTTTTTTTTTTTTTTTTTTTTTTTTTTTTTTTTAAGCTTTGTTTTGTCGAAAAGGATAACTATCATATTTGGGGCTTTATCTGTAGATAAAAGACAAATACTGTGACTGTATATATGTATTAAAGTGAGATAACTTTGGTGGCATCTTACAGTGCAATGATGCCCTTGGCGGTGAAGTCTTGCAGGAAGAATGGACAAACAAAAACACCATGATGCAGTTTGGCACATTTTCCTTCCTACTTAGAGAAAAAAAAAAATTGCTTTAACTTTTATATGCCATGAGCTTAGAGTATATGCCAAGATTCCGTAGTGCTGGTGGTTAGGTGGCACACTGGGTTACCCTCTGTATCCTCGGTGCACCTTGTTTTTTTATTATTTTTATTGCTGCAGAGGGTAGGGGGCATTTGGTTGGCATTGATTTAGTTTATACAGTATATATATATCTATATATATATATTATTCTTTAGGTTGACACATTTTGTCTGTCACAGATCTATGCAGAAGGAGCAGTCCTCATACTTTACTAGACCACGTTACAAAGCTCATTCCAGTGGTGTTTTAATGCCAGGTTTGTTTGGATTTTTCTTCTATTTTTGTAAGGACAGCTATGTACCATGTAAAGGAAACTAACACTATATCTAAGATTATTTTATAGCATCATATATATACTGATTATATTGATACATAAGGGGTTTACTATAAAAATTTATGTGCAATGAAATTTTTTGTTTCATTGTGACTGGAGGCAGCAGTGGTACATGCTTTATTTATAAATTTGGTAGACAGACGGAGGACAATTCCAGTAGGTCCCTAGGATACTCAGTTTTCATTTCATTCCGGTCGGGCTTGCTTTTCTCTTTGGATGCCCTGTGTTGTCTAATCCAGTACAGTACTGTGGTAATATTCCCATAGACCAAGGTTGCTATTGTTGTTATTGTTTTGTTTGGTTTAAGAGCCAAGAACACAGTGTGGTGGTGCGTGTGATTGTCCAGGATCAGGTAGCAAATCGTGGTATCTCGACTGACTATCAGGCTGTAATTGGGGTGAGAGCTCCCAGTGCTTTGGTTACCCCTTTGTGCACATCATGAAGAGCTTTATTCCCATCTGTTAAGAAGGCTTCCATGTACCTCTTCCTAACCAGCATATATGTCTGTATCATTAATATTGTATGTTATTGATGCAGACGTTGTTGATATTAAAACAGATATAACCAACATAAAGGTAAATAGTAAGGTTTATTGGGGAAGGGGAATAACAAGGGTAGGTAGCCTCCTTAGTTGATGAGAGTACAGGCCCAGGAGTCATGTATAATCTTGAGTTTCATATGGTGCTGCAAACCATGAATTTGTTTTTTAGTGATGGTAGCATTAATTTCTGTTACGTGGCTCATCCGCAACTCTAAACAGATTGTGCAGGACTTGTAACCTACCATAGCATAATTATACAGTACAGTACTCGAACTTGATTTAATCCAGGGTATTGGTCACAGGGTTGTGGTTTGCTCTATTGGGTTGTGGGCCTGTTGTAATGATGTAACCTTAACTTTTTGTGTGCAAGTCTTATTAATCATTGGCTTAATTATATTGATAGGACTTAATTTACCAGTTCAGTGTTTATATCACGCTAGTGCTATAATTTCATTGGTACCCGTGTGCTGCCCTGTCCTGGCCTGTGAGATTGTTGCCTGGTGGCCCCTGAGGGTGTAGTAGGCACTTGGGGTTGCAACACAAAATACATGGTTTATCAGAATTTGACTTTCATTCATCATTGATGATATATTAATCAGCAGTACTCTGAAAAATAATGTGCTATGTTGGTCAACAATATTGTATTGGTACAACTGAGGGTTGCTGTGCTGAAGGAACAGCAACTCTGCACAACAAATTTGTCATTTTTGCCTCTTCTTATCCCTACATTAGGATGACAAAAGCAGTTTTGTTCTTTATCATTGGTGATAGGTTGGGGCACTCACCATCCACTCATTCTGTGTAGTACTGCTCTTGGGTGACTGCCCTTTCCTCTCTTCCTTCCTTTCTTCCTCTTCTGTCTTTTTCCTTCATTCTTTCCTCTTCCTTCTGTTTATGGGTGACTCTACACTGATTGACAAGCCAAATGATTTCCTGTACACCAGGAAACCATTTAAAATGCTGGGTGGTAACCATATAACCAAATTATGGCAAATGGTGGTTTAGTGGGCAGTTAAGGCACTCCAGTTGGACTGAGGTTGTGCAGGTTTATATCCAAGGGGTGGTTGGAGTTTATTGCTCATGTAATGCCACCCAGGGATGAGTGAGGCTGGCCTCTCTCATCTCAAATGTCAGGATCAACTTGCCTAGCCCTGGGCTCCTATACTGCTCATTGGGCAACACAGGATTAGATCATGATGATGATGTTCTTTATCATGATTGTACATGTAATCACCCATCATTATCATCAGTGATGATCAGCCTCACTTGCTTCTGAGTGGCATTAGGTGAGGAAGAAATCCCAACCACCTCTCAAATGGAAAACCTTACAAGCACTGTCCAGTTGGAGTTCCCCACTAGACCATCAGGAGTCTTTTGGTTATATGTTTACCACCCAGCATATGAAATGACCTTTATTTTTATTACAGTAAGCTGTCAATTATCCGTCGACGCATGATCCGTCACAGCAACTGGTTGAATTTAACAAGATTCACTGGGAAGCCCCAAAATAAAAAACCATGCTGGGAAAGGAATCTTCATGTTTATATATATATATATATATATATATATACAGTGCTCATCAGAAGTATCGAGCGCCTATGTCAGGGCGCGCAATACTTTTAGTGAAAAAAGAATCACCCTTTTTTGGTACTAAAAATTGAGCCAGATGTTTGAGCCGCTAACATGACGTCACCACAGCTTGAGCCCTTACTGCGCGCTGGTTGGCTCCCGCCTCAGTTGCCTACGGACTGTGTGAGAGAGAGGAACTCTGCCGCTCCTCCCTCTCTTCTTGAGCCATTTTTTACCTAGTGTCCAGCAGTGTTTTGGCTTTCGCCACTTTGTTATGGCCCCTACCTATGAACTTTCGAATGAAATCATATCACAGATCATTGCTCTAAAGGAGGCAGGCCACCCCACGAAGGAAATTAGTGATTTGGTTGGTGTGGTTCGATCGACAGTGCGCAGTTGGTGTGCCAGTCTTCGAGTGGAAAATAGTGATGACGTTCCTACAAAGAAACCGTGGTCTGGTAGGCCCAGGAAACCTTCCCCGAGGTCTGTTAATGTGTTAAAACGTGCAGTGGAGTCTAATCCTCATGTGAGTGCAAGGAAAATTAAGGAGAGCAACCCGAAAGTGTTTGGTGAGGTTTCAGTGCATACGGTGTTTCGAAGAGTCCATGAACTTGGTTACACAAGTCACAGGCCTGTGAGAAAGCCTCTTCTTACACGTTACCAGCAACTTCGTAAGCTTGCCTTTGCTAACAAGTTCCTTAACTGGGACGAGGACCAATGGTGGTCAGTGTTGTGGTCTGATGAGGCAACGTTTATGTTACCTGTAATCGAGGAGCGCGCGTGTACCGGCGCAAAGGTAGTGACCCGCTTGACCCCTGTTACATGGAGAGCACAGTTAAACACCCTGATTTACTTATGGTATGGGGTTGTTTCTCTAGGAAAGGTTTGGGGAAACTTGTTGTGCTTCCCAAGAACTGCAGAGTGAATCAGGACATTTACCTGGAGCTTCTTTGTGATCATTTACCTGTGTCCTTTGAGCTCACAGGTGCATGAGTGTTTCAGCAGGACGGTGCACCTGCTCATAAAGCCAAATCGGTCACCAATTGGCTTTGTGACTGCGAGGTCTCCTTCATGAAAGACCAGCCAGGCAATAACCCAGACCTCAACCCAATAGAAAACCTCTGGTACCTCGTAAAGAAGAATCTCCAAGGGAAGGACGTGAGCTCTCTGCCTAAGCTGGAAGCAACCATTCGTGACTCCTGGGCAAAAATATCACTCCAGCACCTAAGGAACCTCGCCCTTTCACTTCCACGATGTCTCAGGTCCGTGAAGAAGCATAAAGGATACCCTACCAAGCATTAAAGGTAAATATAATGCATTATTTACATGTTTTTTCAGTGTTGAAAGGTTTGTTTCATAGGAGGGACGCAGGGCACTTGATACTTCTGACGAACACTGTATATATATATATATATATATATATATATATATAGTATATATTTGTGGTAGGTGGGGGCGCTCAACATCCACTCACTCGATGTAGTGCTGCTCTCAGGTGTCTGCCCTTTCCACTCCTCCCTCCATTCCTTCCCTCCTCTTCTTTACTTCATTCTTTCCTCGTCCTTCTACCTACGGTTGATTTTACACTCCCTCTTTTGTCTTTCCTTCGTTCTTTCCTGTTCTTTCTGCCTGTGGGTGACTCTACACTGAGTGACAAGCCAAATGGTTTCCTGTACAACAGGAAACCATTTACTATGCTGGGTGGTAACCATATAACCAAATTTTGGCGCCTGGTGGTTTATTGGGTAATTACGGAGCTTCAGTCGGATTGAGCCAGTGAAGGTTTATATCCAAGGGATGATTGGGGTTTATTGCTCACGTACTGCCACTCAGGGATGCGTGAGGCTGGTCACTCTCATCTTAAATCTCGTGACCAACTTGCCTAGCCCCGGGCTCCTACGCTCCTCATGGGGCAATGTAGGATTGGATGATGATGATGTTGATATATATACACTGAAGAACGAGGGTTTGCGCCCCGCCAGGGTAATTAACTTTGGGAGCGTTCTTCTGGCCAAGTACTGCTTTGGCAGACATCGGAGGTGCTGTGGTTGAACCAGCGTCGCATTGCTATAAAGTATGCTTGCACGGCCCAATTACACTTGGTTCACAGACTATACACAGATCCAAAGCCACTCCAACACAACAACTACACTTACAAGCACTTCTCACCCTACATACAATCTCTACTAGACAGCCTAAGCCACTTGGTAGAGATACATTGGCTGTATCGTCCCCACTTCAGTAGGGATACGCCGGTCCTGCAGTGGACACTCAAACGCTGATGACGATGACGATATATATATATATATATATATAGATAGATAGATATATTATATATATATAGATAGATAGATAGATATATATATATATATATATTATATATATATATAGATATAGATAGATAGATATATACTAAAGCCCCTCATGGGATTTTGTGAGTAAGAGTGCGTTTCCAAGTTTTTATGTTTTTTATTTTAAATGGTGAAAAGCATTTAAGAAGTGGTCTTTGTTTACAATACTGAATGGTTCCCAAGAGAGATGGATGTCATTTTGTGTGCTGAAGACGAACTCCTTCTTAGAATGCCATTTTTGGATGAAAATTGCTTTTATCAGTGCTGATTTATCCAAACCTAATTTATCCTGTCCTAATCTGTCCTATTTTATGCTAACCTAACCTATCCCATGTATAGTCAGGTTTTCCTTGTTTATTAATGGCTCCTCTTCATCCTCAAAAATGCACTTCTGTACATGTTTACTGAGCCACTGGATCAATTTAAATATAGGTCAGAATTTTAAAAAATATTTAGGTACTATGTTTCCATGCTGATTACCCTGCGTCATTTACAGTATCTCATTACCCAAACAGTTTCATGGCCACTTTACTCACAACTTGGAGTTCTGGCTCACAACAGATGACTTCATTTCCTCTCCTTTCTTACTTATATGGCCCATTCTTTTGTAACCATTTCATGTTCAGTATTCAATAAACAGTACAGTACTGTAAGCCGGAGGATCGAACTCAGCACTGAGTTTCACCACCAAAACACTGCTTTTGATACTGCCATATTTGACAGCTTCTCCTACACTGGAGTTTACGAGAACAGTACAGGTATACCCCGGCTTAACAAGACAATTGATTAAGTGAAAACCCATCGTTAGGCAGGGTATCGTATCTTGGGGTAGATTTAACATGTGTAGTGATACATTTCTGAGCCTTGGCTTTTCCCCCCAACCAAGTCCAAAACCCACCCAAATAGTTATAAAACAAGCTGAACTAAGCCTAAAAGCAGTTAATAACTCACCTAAACCCAAAAATAAAATTTGAAAATCATCAGATATAAATCTGGAAAAAATCAAACTTAGTAAACTGTACCCCAAAATGACAATGTTCACCCCACCTATGACTAAAACACATTTATTTAAGTCCAAAAACAGTTAATAAATCAACCTAAACACAAAATTTGAGTCTAAAATATCATTAAAATTGGTAAGAAAACAGAATCCATCATTAAACATGGTTTGCCATCGTTAGGCGGGATATGGTGGTATTTCTACCTCCATCGCTAAGCCGAGGTATCACATCTTGGGGTATCATATATCGAGGTATACCTGTATCTCACAGCAGATGGCTTTACTTCTCTTTTATTTGTATGTCCCTAGCTTGTTTTTTATGTTCAGTATTAAATATGCACTGTATCCCGCCTCGTCAATACATTTCATACCATTTTCCCTCATGTATCTCACGGCACAATCCCTGATGATGCTTCAGTATTATGGTGCAGGTGGTGGGAGCTCAGTGACATGGTGGATTTACACAACTAACCACACATGATATATCAAGAAATTCCCCTGCTACACTCTGGTGTGTTTATTCCCCCTAATGTCTTACATTTGATTTCTGTCACCCATGCCTCGCCCATCTCTCAGTTTTTCTCTCACTTGATTAGAACTGCCTGTCCTGTTTCTGACTACCTTGCTAAGCTGCCTAGCCCTGCCTGAATCTGCCTCTGTTGGTCAGGTGTACAGTACAGTACAGTACAATGACACTGTATCATGCTTATTGCATTATTTAAGGGAGTTTTTGTGTTTAAACTCTTATACAGTACAGGTATAGGGTTTTACAGGAGGTAGACCCTCTTTGGGGGGGGTTGAGGGTAGTATTACAGCACCGTCCATTAGTAAGTTTCAGGCATCCCCTTGACTGCTATAAGCCAGATATCTGAAGTTTATTATTTTCTTTTTTTTTTCCCCTCTTAGACCTCATGTAGGAGGTTAGAAACTCAACTCCTGCATGTCTTTTTTATTATCAACCTTGTCATGTTACTGTACAACCATTTTTTTTTTTTTTTTTTTTTTTTCCCCATGTTGAGAAAACTCTTTCTTGATCAAAGGACTAGGGATGAGGGTGATGATGGACCTTTTTGTTTTGCTCAAGCATTAGGTCAGCTTCTTTGTCTCATTAGCTGTCAAGTATCCAAGGGACAACCTTGTACAGAATACTGTGCAACTTGCATTAGTCAGGGTTATCCATATGAGGCTCTTCAGCAGGGAGGGGTTTAGATGGTAATTTCACTTAACCTCCCTCTAATCCCTCTTTGATAGTATCATCACTGACACCAGTAAAAGGTACTGTCCTTATGCACTAACTATCTCCCTGTCCAAAGTGTGTTTACAGAACCAGGCTTTCCACTCTTCTCAGTCATTTTATAATCACCTCTCCCATAAAAGGTTTTATTCTTTCACTTTTGCAATTCATGGGGTGAACTCGGGAAGCATCTACCTCATGCCCTCTTCCCCCTTCTGTGTTACCACCCACCATACCTGTTACCACCTTCCATCCTTCAGATGCACTGTGTTTATCCTGTTGAAGTGAAGTATCCTCAGCCTTTTAACCCTTTAACCGCGGGTGTCATCCCAGAATGACATTGCAAAAACTGGACCAAACCGCGGGTGTCATTCTCGAATGTTTGTGAATATTTTGAATACCGCGCGTTTTTTCCATGCGCCAATTCTTTCAAGGGAGAGTAGCTATTAAGTTCTTTCACTCCAGCCGACCCCCACCTCCCTCCTCCCACCCCCCGGGCCCCCACCTCCCTCCTCCCACTTCCCTCCTCCCACCTCCCTCCTCCCACCCCCTGGGCCCCCACCTCCCTCCTCCCACCCCCTGGGCCCCCCACCCCACCCCTGACCAAACACGCATCAGTATCTGTCCAGCTGTGTGTGACAACACCGCTGATGTGGCAGTGAAGTGCAGGCAATTACAGTGCCTTTTACCTGCCTCAGTGAACACAGAGTGGGTGTTTATCGTATGTGCAGTGTTCATATATGTTTATAGTATTATTATCAGAATGAGGTTGGCATTTGGTAATGGTGTGTGAGCGAAAAATAGTGATTACAACACCGCCGATGTGGCAGTGAAGTGCGGGCAATTACAGTGCCTTTTACCTGCCTCAGTGAACACAGAGTGGGTGTTTATCGTATGTGCAGTGTTCATATATGTTTATAGTATTATTATCAGAATGAGGTTGACATTTGGTAATGGTGTGTGAGCGAAAAATAGTGATTACAACACCGTTGATGTGGCATTGAAGTGCGGGCAATTACAGTGCCTTTTACCTGCCTCAGTGAACACAGAGTGGGTGTTTATCGTATGTGCAGTGTTCATATATGTTTATAGTATTATTATCAGAATGAGGTTGGCATTTGGTAATGGTGTGTGAGCGAAAAATAGTGATTTTAGATCGCTCACTTCTAATGGCACTGCCCATCCAGTGATAGTCAACGAAATCATGAAACCTACATCGTTGCAAAGCCAAAGGTTAGTACTTTCTAATGGTACCTTATTTTTCGCTCTAGATTTATTCTGTGCAGAGTTATAAAGGTTTAAAGTTTGTTTACATTTTGGCTGGAACCCCTGCGGGAGAGGCCAGTCGGGACAAAACAATGCCCGCGGTTAAAGGGTTAAGGAAGGTTAGATAATACTGTAATATAAAAGTAGAGAGAGAAAAAAAGCTAAAGTTTCAGTCCCTGCACTATGAAACAGTTCAGGTTGAATGATATATCTGATGGTAGTGAGAATGTACAGTGGAGCTTCTTAATATGTGGGGTCACAATATACAAAATCTTGTCATCATCATTCTGACCTCCTTTCCAACCCTAGGGTAGGGTGAGGAGTAGCAATGTCCAGACAGCCTAAGTTTGCCCGATTCAATGGGCCACGCTTCCATTCACTCATCATTCAAGCCCACAGAATCCCTGCTTCATCAGATAGGCCAGAGAAATTTCACCACATTCTCTAGCTTCACATATACCTATCTGATAGTCAATCCGAACGCTGTCACGTTAAAAAGGGGTGCTAAATCCCTGGTTATGCGCTTCTCCGCACAAAATTCAGCCAGCCAACTCAGTCTCTTGTGAGTCCTTCAGCCTCAACATCTTCCATACCTTTCTTCCTCACACACTCACCTACTATATCCCTCTGCCTTCTTGGCCTACTTTGCCTCCTCCCTCCTTCAAATTCACTCAGATATACTCGTACCCCTTTCACCACTCTGTTGTCATTCATTCCCTCCACATGACCAAACCATCTCAGTACACTCTCTTCGATTCTGGTGTCCACAGACTTCCTCATTCCACATCTTTCATGAATCACATTATTCCTTATCCTATCCACTATCTGTACATCACATACCTTCCTCAGCAGTCCCATTTCCACAGCTCTCACTCATGACTTTTCATTTTCATGCCACACCATAGTCTCACATCCATATGTTAAAGTTGGCACTAACACACCATGTAAGCCTCATGCAGCTGCAACACCCAAACCTCTGTTTTTTATCAAGGCCTTCATAGCACCAGCTACTTTCCTTCCTTGTCACTCTATTTTCCACTTCTTTTGCACATTTTCCTCTTTTCTCTCATTGTACCCAGGTATTTGAACTCTCTCACCATTTCCAGTCTCTCTTCACTGTAACATCACACTGGGAGTCACCTTGTCTCTCAATAACCATCCCTTTACTCTTTTCTACATTTACTCTCAAAGCACGACGCTCACAGACATTTACAAAATTCTGCACTAGGCTACCAAGCTCTTGTCTGGTATTTGCAAGTAGCACTGCACCATCAGCATGCAACAAATTTGAGATATTCCATCCATCACCATTCATTACCAATGCCATGCCTCTCTCCATTACTCATGTTTTTACTTTTCTTATCATCCCATCCATATATATGTTGAACAACCTTGGGGACATCACACAACCTTATCGCACACCCACACTGATCATGAACCAGTCATTTAAATGCTCATTTACCCTTACACATGCCTCACTAATATCATAAAAACTCTTGACGGCACCTATCAGCA
The DNA here is from genome assembly GCF_032717465.1 of Coenobita brevimanus. Classification (NCBI taxonomy): domain Eukaryota; kingdom Metazoa; phylum Arthropoda; class Malacostraca; order Decapoda; family Coenobitidae; genus Coenobita; species Coenobita brevimanus. The sequence goes on from NC_137046.1 coordinate 41,337,459, forward strand.
GACCATCTACATCGTACGTGTGCAAAACCTTCCACAATTATTCTCTGTCTATTTTGTCGTATGCTTTTCTAGTTCCATTAATGCCATAAACGCCTTATAGTCCTTTTCACATGCCTCCTCTACTGTCTTATTACAAATATTTAAGCCACACATCCTCTGCCACTCCTAAAGCCACGCTGTATGTCACTCACATGGACTTCTGATCTCTCTTACTTTCACTATAACAATTCTTCCATATACCTTCCCTACCACACTCAATAGACTTATGCCATGATAGGTCCCTCACTTCGCCCACCTTAATTATTGTACAGGGGTACAATCACTGCCCCTTTCCACTCTACTGGCACAGTTTCACTCATCCATGCCTTCTTACATATCTCCAACAAGTACCGGTACTTCATTCCGTTCGGTTCTCTCCACTACACTTAATCTCCGCATACATCTCATCAACCCCAGCTGCTTTCCCATTTTTCAGCCACCTCACAATGCTCTTCAGCTCTGCAGTTGTCACATTTCCTGGCATTACATTCCTTCTCTGTACAACCCCAAAACCATTCATGTTAACAGTTGCTTTGCTCTCTCCATTCCCATTCATCACTCTCTCAAAATATTCTTTCCATCTGGTCCTTACTTCATCTCCATGGGTTAACAATCTACCACCTACATCCTTCACACTTTCACAAAATCTTGTGCAGTTCAAAAAAGGCCTTCCAGGGATGTGTACTGTAGGGTAGGGGAGGGGGCTTGTGTGATGGTGTCTTGGAGATGGGTCCCCTTGACTGCAGGAAGCACCTGCACAGTTAGTTTTTCCCACTTCTTCATTCCTTTCAGCCCCTAATGTCACTGTCTTATGTCGTCCTTACTCCTGTACAGTAGGCTGTGCCCTCAAGTAGCGTATTAATACCGGTAATTGGAATCAGAGAGAGTTTATAGTAGACAAGTTGGGGTCCGTCAAGGTGAGGATTTTCCCACCTTTTAAACTCAGTTTAATGTCACTGCCTTCTCAGCTTTTTCTCTGTACAGTAGACTCTGCCCTTAGGACGTGTATATGTGGTTTAGTAAGAGGGTCTTTTCAGTAGGCAAGTTGGCCAGGCAGAAAGGTTGGGTAATCCATTAGATTTTCATAATGGAATATGGACCTTTGTATGCATGGGCTACATGTGTGTGGTACCATAGATTAAAACAAGCCACATATCCAGAGGGTCTGCTTTACAGTAATATAAAAGTACTCTGCAGAAACCATTTAGCATCTGCTCCACCACAGCTCTAAATATGTGACACCATAAGCATCTGATTCCTTCTCCATACTAAGTTCTCTGTTCCAACCCTGGCAAGGTGCTGCCCGCCACAGGAAAGCAGCTGCTGCATGTGATCAGTTGGTCTGCTTGACCAGTCATTCTGGGGTACAGCATCATCATCATCATCATCATCATCATCATCATCATCCTTACTTAAGGAAAGGAGTAACTTGGTTTGGTGTAAATACCATTTACTTTTTACATAAAATGTTTGATGCAAACCTGAACATTTCATTTTGAATACCTTTATACATAGAGACAGTCTGAGAACATCATTTGTTATACTGTTTAATGAGAAATGGGGAGAAATGGAGTTCCCCCGAGCTAAGCCCTGTATTGGACTATATAGCCCCGCTAGGGTTACAGGAGCGAGCTACCACTCCCAGCACGGCAGCCCGGGCGAGGCTCGAACTCGCAATCCCCCGATTACGAGTCCGGCGCGCTACCACTGTGCTACCGCGCCCCCCCTACTGTTTAATGAGAACAATGACTTACAAGAGGCTTTAATGTTCAGTGTGAGCAGTGATTAATGAGGTAGATTTTTAGAACATTGATAATAAAGTTAATACAGTAGCTACTACATGGCTTCATGAAGCAGTGGTGGCACATGTTGATGTGAATATGATATGACTGAATAATATGAAGTGAAGACATTATTGTATTATACAACTTGAAGTAAATGGAGACTATAAAGAACCGGTATACCGTGGTACTCATGTATGTGAGAGACGAAGAGTACAGAAATTAAGAACTGACTTGAGGATGGATGAAAGCTTGGAAGGTACAGTATGGGCATGTGAAAAGCTCAGGTTTAACTGATGGCAAAATTGAATACAGTATTTCATGTCAGTGGTAGAAAATACCTATCTTCAGGCTATTTGACACCAGTGATATGCCAAATTACTGGACTGTAACCTATCACCAATAAATGTATGCCTGGTGCTCTAGCAGATAAAAGATGCTTCAGCTGGATGTGGCCTAAAAGGGTTCAAGCTCGAGGAGTGGTTGGAATTCATTGCTCTTGCAATGCCATGTAGGGCAAGTGACTGGTTTTCTCACTGTAAATGTCCTAAATGAATAACCTATCACTGAGCTCCTACACTCCTGTGGGGTAAAACAGTGCTAGATGATGGATGAATAGAGAGAGCATCGGTAAAAGGTGGCATGACAGGCGAAGAAGAAATCTGTATGTTATCGATGAAAGTGTATATCAAAATAAAACTGATTAGATCTTAAAGTACTGAGTGAATTTGCAAGATGCACTAGGCTTTGTTTAGTCTCAAGAGCTGCAGTATCCCATAAGCATGTATGAAGTGACTTGTGGATGTCTTATGGGGTGCAGTCAAGAGTTTTGTAGGCTTAAAAGTTTAGTGTATGGATATGTGTCCCATTCCATTGGGAATTGCTAAGTGTTCACAGATATTTGCTTTTCTAGTTTTTGGATCCTACCCAGTGTTCAGGCAACATTTTAAATAATGTAGTTTTATAAAAAGATGGGTGCTGGAATATCTTTCATATGCAGGTCTCTGGGTGAAAATAATGGTGCTGATGGCAGGGCATCTTTTTTTAAACACTGCACTGGCCATAACCCACCAACTGGACACTAGACTCCCAGAGGCGTTTGGCATCCTCATCAGACTGACCTCGAGGATGAGGGGCTTTCTCAGCACAATCACTGAAACAGAGAAGTATATTGTTTCCATTAATCACATTTCTAAATACAATTGTTATGCAGCATATTCTGGCCCCGACTCCTTGGGTTCAGATACGGTGCGGGCCTTGGGTTCTTTGTTCGCGACCGGGCCAGAGTATGCGGACTAGGAGGGGAAACTCAAACACCAACTGATCAAATGCACATTGTTTTAAGCAAGGAACAAAATACAAAAACTACAGACAACGATATACACAACAATGCATGACCAATCCTACACAGTACAAATATATTAAACAATACAGAGTAATATAGGTCACACTTACATTAACTATTACCACGGTACAATACGCATATGACACTTACAGCACACTGGATATGTCTTCTTAGAACACACGTAGGGGTGAGGGCACAATAGGACCTTGAACACAGTCTGTCTCGGTATGAACACATACGCGTGACATGAACGGGGCTATTACCTCACTTCACAGTACACTCATGTGACATGGACGCAACGTTATATCACTCATAGTACACTTGTGACACAGACGGGATATGGGCTACCTTATACTGCACTCGCATGACATGGGCGTGAGGATATATCTCTTGTAATACACTCGCGTGACATAGATGAGAGGTGACACTTTCACAGTATTCTCGCGTGACATGAACATACCAGAATATTATACACTCGCGTGACATAGACGGGATATCACCATGGGATACGGTATATTGCACACAATAGCCTACGGGGTGGGGACACAACACTTGTACATCTGCTGAGTTAATAGTATATTACTGTACATGGGGGGGGGGGGACACACGTGAGATGACCGGGATTGGTGTCCCTGTACCAATGATAGCACTCAACACAGACTCTCCCCTGAGTTCACATTTAGTATCTGCTGGGGATGGGATATCACTTAAGGTAACAGGGGAGAAATCACTTTCCACAGGGGCGTATACTAACACGGGGGGGGGGGGGGACACTGACGGGGGGTGTAGGCACAGTTCAGAGCACTTCTACTCACGGGTACAGTCTGTGAGTGGCGCTAGGGCGCGCCTGGGCCCACTACACTGGCAGCCGCAGATGATGGTCGGGAGTAGGGGGCGGGCCGTCCGGAGTGCATTCCCGATGGGAGTCACCATTGGGGTGGCCTGGAATCCTTGTGGAACTGAAGGGCGAAGTGGTGGGCAGCCCTCTTCTGGTGGGGGCCCTGGGAGAGTGGCAGCACAGTGACTGCCCTTAGTTGTGGTGGGCATCCTAGGGGCGGACCTGACCAGGTCCGGGCCAAGGGTTGGCCGAGGGACTATCATTGCCTCCCTGGAGCTGCGGTCTCGCCTAGGGGAGTCAGCTGTCAGGAAATGGCTGCAGCCACCTGCTCTGGGGGAAGTCCGGGAGCTGTGGTGGGTGTTGGGTGGCTCACCAGCACTTGGGACTGCAGTCTTGCCTAGGTGAGGAGGCCGTCAGGGGTGGACTGTGTCCGCTCACTCTGGGGGAGTCCGTCAGCGGCTGTAGGCGATGAGTGGTGCTGCAGCAACAAGATGCCTGGCCTTGGAGCGGTCTCACCCTGTCTGGTCTCTGGCCGGTTACCCGTGGGGGAGCAGTCTCCACTCTCCGTACACGAGGGGAGGGAGGGGGACACCTCGCTCTACCACAGGAAGGGTGGGGTAAGCAAGAGGTGTTGCCCTCGAAGGGAACCTCCGGAATCATGGAGGGGGAATGACTGGTGGTCTGCTCCCCTACTTGGCGGGCCTAACGGTCCCTGCCGGAGCTCCATGCCGGGGTGTGAGAGGGAGGTCCGGAGGACGCTCCTTTGGCCAGGCAGATCCAGTGGATACTGCCTAGGCTCCTGCCTGGGGTAGCAGCCGAAGGAGATATGGTGGACACTCCTTCAGGTGAACGCTTGTCCCAGGGACGACCAGAGGGGGAGACCTGTAGGGTCTCCTGGTGGGTGCCGCAGGTCCGGTGGACACTGTCCTCCTGTCGTTGGGGAATGGTGCAGCTGGGAGACGACCAGTGGTCTGCCCACTGATGGCAGATCCGGTGGATGCTACCCCTGGGCCTGCCACCCTCCTGGGAAGTACCAACGAAGGTCATCTGGGTGATGTGCCAACATGCTGGCTCCCGGAGGTGGGTGGCAGAAGGAGGAGAACTGGAGGTCACTCCTCCTACAGTAGATCCGGAGGACGCTACTGTGCCGCTGCTCACCTGGGGTAATGTAGGACGTAAGGCTCCGGTGGGGTCCCCTCCTCTTTTAGAGGCAGATCCGGTCGACACTGCGTCCGAGGACCTACTTGGGACTTGGCTGTTGCAAGTCCCACCCTGATTCTGGCGGGTGCTTGCTCCATCGGAGTGTAACGCACTCACACTCAATACTGTCTGGTGGTCCAGCTGCGTGGAAGAGGGGCGTCGGTCTCGGGGGATGTATGTCGTTTCCGCTTGGAGTGTGGAAATACCTCCCCATTGTCTCCTTGTGGGGTAAGGGTTACCTCCCTTTGCCCTCCTCCTGGGGTGGTAATGTCGGGCTCGCTCCACTGAGCAGCTATTTCAATAATATTTTAGGTAATGTCAATTTGGAGCAAAGGCAAGGTTATCATTAGTTCTTCATGTAAGTGTACCACTCAGCAGCCCTAGCAGTATTTACAGAAGAACCTCTACCCACCTCTTGGTTTTGAACTGCATTGTGTTAATGCAAAACACCAAACTTCTGTGGTGGTGTTTGTATCTTTTATATCACTGTTAAGTACATACGATGGTCATATACATTTACAAAGACTGATTGTGAAATACTGGCCCTGGCAACTCAGGTCGCCACCACACCCCCAGGAGGAGCCTACAGAGGGGTAGATGGTGTGCACAGCATGTACAGTCAATACTGACATAAGTTCAACTGGGCCACGTGCCCCTATTCCCCGGAGTGCGCCCGACGAGACCACCCCAGTCCGAGTGCACTAACGTTCGGGCGAGCTAGTCCTCGCCAGGATTGGGGTGGAGCTGACAATTCAGCTCTAGGCAGCATCCCACTGACAGCCCATAGCCGCTCTGCCGATAAGGAGACGCCCGTAGCCGCTCTGACCAAAGGGCCACGGCCTATAGCCGGGCCCCAGAGATAGCCAAAAGCCACACGCAAAGAAGGCCACGGCCTATATTCGGGCTGCCAAAGAGGAGACGGCCCATAGCCGCTCCGTCAGGTGCTGCCTACACCCCCTGCAGAACCTGTGATGGCCCAAAGCCGCACAAGGGGTGAGACAGGTACGCCTCCTCTCCTGCAGTTGCCTTGGAGGGCGAGAGACAGGCGACGGCCCATAGCCGTGCCTGTAGGCAGGAGACGGCCCATAGCCGTTCCTTGTCTGCACATCACCCTCCACACAGCACTTTGACGACAGCCTACTGCTGTGCCAACAGGCAAGTGACGGCCCATAGCCACGCTTCATCTGCATTTCCGTCAGGGAGTCGGGCCCCAGTAACGGACCAAAGCCACACCGACAGCAAAGGGACGGCCCATAGCTGCCCTCCATCTGTTGCGCAAGGGAACCCACCAATGGCCCATAGCCACACCGGGGAGGGACACCAAAGTCCCTCACCCCCTGTGACTCAACAGCGCGAGGGCTACCTGCAGTCAGCCCTGCCTACCAACAGGAGCGTGGGCCACCCCTCTGTTCACCTTGACCGAGGCAACCTCCAGGAGGACGACTTCTGTCTCGAGGACTGGTGGAGAGGCCCGGTGTTATCTCCGGGGCTCTTTTCCATCCAGTCAGCACCCGAGGAGGACCTCCCACCTAACGGATTCCGGCCGGGAGCGATGCCGCAGCCCCAACCTGACGGCTATGCCACAAGAAGGAGACCGCAGCCAACAGGCCTCTGAGGGCACCCTCAGGACCCCAGGGCGAGACCTCACCCCTCCCCGACGAAGGTGACGCCCTTCCTCCACCAGGCACCCGAGGGAGCGCTTTCAGGATCTGTTAGTGACGGTGATACATGGCTTCTACTGACCAGCAGTGAGAGGCCAGGACTGTGCGGTGTATGTAAATAGTGGGATTCAGTAATGTGAGGAAAAACACCTGAGACAGTGCACATCCATTCAGTGTAGGACGAGGGGCAAAACTCAGTGTCATTATTACAACTCTTGTGTCAGTGTACATCCACCCTGTGTGAATCAACAAACAGAAATCAGTGACATCACGCATATAACCATCGCGAAACAGGAACCAGAGTCAGAGTAAACATCCCTGAACTAGTAAAACCTATATTTTGCCCTCCAACTGGAAACGAGCCTCCTATGCAGGGACCGTAAAAGTTTCCACACCCTGTGAGATCATCAAAACCCACCTGCCAGTCTATGTATCAATTTTGTTTAGCATACAGTGTAAACTGTTTTCCTGTTCCATAGCAAAGAATTTGTCAATATACGTGTAAGGTTGTTGCCGTGTGTTCTTTTCATACTGTGTCTAACCTCCGGTCTAGAAAGGAAACCCAGCTACACTCTATGCGTTCTTAGGACGGGAATACGACCCAAAAACGCCTAGCATAACAGATTGCCCAGCCTACTCCCCCTCCCCCTCTCTCTGAAAGATATTAAGAAGTATTTGTAAAAATAAATTCAGAGTACAGTATTTGAATGTAGTGTACAGGTTTAAATAGAGAATATTTATAAATTCAAGTATATTGGTACAGTACATATGTATTTAAACACATGTTTACGTAGAGCAAATATAAATTCAGGTATGTAAGTACATATGTATTTAAATATGCATTTAAATACGTTCGTATTAAATACTTCCTATGTCAGTGTGCAACCCATTTCACTGGGCACTGTTTGATCATGTTGCATATATCTTCTCTTCCTTGCTTTTGGAGCTTACCATCCCCATCAAACAGGAATAAGGGTTAGATTTATGATGAAGCACTGTACCCATATTAAAAGAACTACTCGAGATGCAAGTGTTAAGTGGATTTACAACTTAAAATTGAGGTTTGGATTGGAATATCAATTAACTTAGAAATGCGATATTTTGAAACTTACATATAGCCCTCACCTGTAATACTTTCCTGTGTGTGTGGCGATGCTCTCCTCAACGGCACAGTAGATGGTTGTTTGTGCCCCGCGCTTCACAGTCTTAAAGAAGAAGTTGCCAAAGAAGTGGAAGGCCCAGTGAATGAAGCCATTGACAGACTGGTGTATATGGCGGCCCAGCTCAGTCTGAACAACCCCGGGGTGAAGGGAGTAAGTAGTCACCCCAGTTCCTGTGTCAGAATGCAGTCCAGTTACTTAGGTCTTTAAATATTAATATGACATGTACTATCACGAGCAGCTCGTGATAGTACCTAGGCACTGCATGTGCAGTCATACGCAGCTTCACAATATGGCACTGCAATGGAGGGTCATTTCCAAATAACTGGTACCCCATTCGATGTATAGGGATCCCAAGGCTAGGCTAATGTACAGTAGTACACTCGATCAAAAAAGTATCGGTGCATAGGGGGTGCGATGCCTACCGAAAAGGTTCGAACAACTGCTGACATTACCAACGTCTCATTGTGTATCGTCATTGTCTGTCTATATAAACATTACATTTGCTATATGTTTGCAAGAGGATATTGCTAGTTGGCGATATATAACACCTCCCGACATCAGGGCTACCAACGCGTGGTAGGTCGGATACTAATATTTCAGTGACCTTCGTTCTGTGGTCCCAAATGTTTCACGCATGTTGTGCACCGATACTTTTGTGACCGAGTGTACACAGCGTTATATGACTGTACTAGAACAGCCATGCTGTTTGCTGCCAGATCTTTGGGGAATGAGATAACCTACACCTATATTAACCAAAATGACAATACATACGAATTGTGTGTGTGTGTGTGTGTGTGTGTGTGTGTGTGTGTGTGTGTGTGTGTGTGTGTGTGTGTGCTCGCGTGCGTGTGCGCGTGCGTGCGTGCGCGTTCGGGCGTGCGTGCTTGCATATCGTATCGTAACGTTTATAAAGGCTCCAACATGCTTCCATGTGTTGACACTGGTCACCTAATGGCGGCACTCCACGCTCCTGGATCATTGGCAACCTCCCTTTTCAGTCCCTTATCCCTGAGATTACATTCTATGACCTCGTCCCAGGTCTACTTTGGTCTGCCTCTCGCATCCCTGCTCCTGACATTACCATTTCTCACCTTTCGCACCCAACTGTCATCCTCCATCCTCTCAACATGAACAAACCATCTCAATGTACCCCTCAGCACAACACTAATACACTCCAGTCCATCTTTATCAGTTCTTCAATCGTAACCCTAGCTTCCCAGGCCTTGCATTCAACGATGCCCCATACATTCATCTAATCACTGTCATTTCTGTACGTTTGAGCCTATATATATCCTCTTCGTGTACTGCACAGGTCTAATTACCATACAGCTTTACACTCCTAACATGCCGCATACAAAGATCCCTCAGCACTAAGGGAGAACACTCTCACTGTCAGGAGAGGCAACATCTTGAAATTTCTCCAACCACTTCTTACTCTAGCCACAATGGTAGCTCCAGCCCCACCTCCAGCACATAACATGTCCCCCAAATAACAAGACAATTCCACATGCTCAAGAGACTCACCAGCAAGGTCAGTCCTTTCATGCCTGACAATCTCTACATGCTCCCCCTGACACGCCACACACACGAAATAAGCATTACCTCGTGGTCTACCTCCAATACTACTACATCTCTTATGCACCCACTTACCAAAAACACTGCACAAGATGGAATTACATATCACATCCTTGTGGCAAACCGCACATGGCCACACTCCCTCTGTTTTGACAGTACTGCCGCCAGCCATAGATATCATCAACCCGCATATACTCTCAAACCCTTATGCCCCATTCCGTCTCTCCATTTCTTAAATCTTTCCTCCGTCTCCCTTTCATTCCCTACAATCAACACTATTTCATCAGCATACAACATCTCCCATGGGAGTCCACTTCTGAAGTCACATGAGAGAACTTCAGGTACCATGACAAACGATAAGGGGCTCAAGACTGACCCCTGATGCATTCCAACTTTCACAGAAAATTTGTCACTCAAATCTCCATTGACTCTAACCTTGGTCTGAGCACCCACATACATATCCATAACCACTCTAACCAGCCACTTCTCGATCCCATGCTTCTCATTGCCTACTTTACCACCTCCCTAAGACCTATGACAAAGGCCTTCTCCAAATCAACATGTAACAAAGTACAGTTCACTTTTCCTTCCTATGCAATTTTTCCTGAAACTGTCAGACAATGAATATGGCATCAGTGGTCCCTTTGCCTGGCAGAAACCCGAACTGCATCTCATTAATATTCACTCTTTCCTTATCATACCTTCTAGGACCCTCTCCATTACCTCATTATCTGGTGGTCCAAAAGTATTATTTCTTTATAATTTCCTTTTTCCAGGGCATCACCCTTCTCCATGTACACGTTTACGGTCACACTCTTCAGCCAGTCATCTGGGATAACACTCATATATGATCTTAATTATAAAATCAGTACCGGTAACTTAACCCATTCCTAGATCAGGCCTTCCGCATTTCAACAGTCAACCCAGACACACCGGCCGCATTCCCCACCTGCATCCTGCCTATTGACCTGCTCAGAGTATCAGCATCAATCAAAGGCCAAGGTCCAAACACTGGATCCACTGACTCCAGATCTTCCCTGTTTCAGTCGAACTCCTCATTCAGTAACTGGTTATAATGCTCTCTTCAGACGTCTTTTAGTATCCTTACTTTCCACCACTACCTTTCTTTCATAATTCTTTACACACTGTTCACCTGTGATACCCTTGTGTTTTCCCTCTTCATTTGATTTGCCACATTAAATACCATATTCTTCCCTTCTTTCCCCCTTCATCTGATTTGCCACCTTAAATACTATACTCTTCCCTTCAACGCTATTTAGGTTGTCTAGTAAAGTCTCTGAGACTCTGATTTTGCCTTGAGGTCCTCCTTTTTTGCTCTATGGCTGGCAGCCATGTATTCCTCTTTTACCACCCTTTTTCCATTCTCGGAAAAGTCTTTTCTTCATACTTGCAGCTTCTACATCCTCATCACACCAACATGCTACCTTACGTCTTGGAGGGTCCCTTGTACATTCGCACACTGAATCAGTAACTCTCACGGGACTGTTCTTGAAAGCTCTGCTACCTTACGTCTTGGAGGGTCCTTTGTACATTCGTACACTGAATCAGTAACTCTCAAGGGACTGTTCTTGAAAGCTCTGCTACCTTATGTCTTGGAGGGTCCCTTGTACATTCGCACACTGAATCAGTAACTCTCAAGGGACTGTTCTTGAAAGCTCTGCTACCTTATGTCTTGGAGGGTCCCTTGTACATTCGCACACTGAATCAGTATCTCTCAAGGGAGACTGTTCTTGAAAGCTCTGCTACCTTATGTCTTGGAGGGTCCCTTGTACATTCGCACACTGAATTAGTAACTCTCAAGGGACTGTTCTTGAAAACTCTGTATTGTTCATTAACACAACTGTCAACAGCTCCCTGTTCAGTCCCCACTCAACTCATCCTGCTGTAGAAGGCATCACTTACTGCTTGGTTTTTCAACTTCCATATATTCCTCCAAAGTGCATAGGTCCTCTTCTTCGCCACATGTTTCTTAAGCACCATGTCATATATCAGCAATTTGTGTTGCTGCACACACTCCCATAACTTTAACATCCCTCGCCGACCTCCTATCAGCTTTCCCAACCGGGAAATGATCAGTCTGGCTACGATTTTCCCCCGGACTCGTATGTAATCAACCTACTCTCTATTCCTAAAATGCGTGTTGCACGCAAGCATGTTCATTTCCTCTCCAAATTTGAGTATTCTTTCCCCATCCACAATCCTCGTGCCCTATGTACAGTACTTCCGCCATGTACCCCTTCATATTCTTGAGCAGCTTCACTCACATGACCATTTTAAGGCCGCTCCCAAAACTACAATCTCATCATCCCCCATACCACCAACCATACGTAACAAGTCACCCCAGAATCTATCTTATTTGACATCATCCAAGTCTGCCTGTGGAGCATATGCCGATATAAATGACGACGTGAGTATACCAAACAACATTTTCACTGCTACAATCCTTTCATTCACCCTCATTACATTCATGATACATTCCACCTATTCCTCCTCAGCCAGCACACCCACACCATATCCATCTACACTTCTTGCCAGAAAAGCTTGTATCTGCACTCCCTCCCGGTAATCATTCTAGCTGACCCTCCTCTTTACCTGACTTCCTGCATGCAACTGACATCTACTCGCCTCCTACTCATCATCTCCACCACTTCACCTGTTCTACCCTTCAAACTACCTACATTCCACGGTGCCACTCTGAACTCCATGGGTGATTTGATTTCCACAGGTTTGCTTTTTCTATCTTATTTTTGTCGTAAGTCGGATGAAGTAAAGGAGACAGACCACAGATCCCACCCAGCTGCATATTCTCAACCCAGGCATAGGACCTGGAACCTACAGCCCACTAGCCATGGCCAATGGCTATGACAGTGGCCTCAGAACACCCTGCCAGGACAGCTACTGAGACACCCTCTAAGCGCACCTTGTCACTGTAACTGCCTTGCCATTATACACCCACTGATAAGGCAGCGTGCTGGGGTGCTACTCCCAAGCTCGGCCCCCTCTCTATTGGGCGGAAGCAGCTGCCTGGGAACCACAGTGCCTTACGTACCCACTGGCACAGATCCGAGCCCTATCCCATTCCCGCCCAAAAAACTATGCTGGCAGTGCCTGTGCCATGCCTCCCTTCGGGTCCGCCACTAGGCAGCAGGGTCAAAGTTTTCTGGCTGCGTGTCCTTACTGGCTTCAACCCCCGTGACATACTGGGGTATGTTTTGCGAAATGTAAAATGCATGTAGAGTAGTTTAAGAGACAGAGAAAAGTGTTTGGCAGAGTGTGCTGGCCTGCTTTCTGTGTTACTGTCACGCTGAAAAAAGTCAGCAAAGGGAGACTGGTCAGGATATCCTGATGGCAAGTGAAACAGGAGCTCCAGCTCTCCCTATCACCAGCATTCACATCCTCCTGGGGAAAGTCAACCAGCACTTCATGGGGGCTTTTGACACAATACGGATCATAAGAAAGGCCCTTAGAAAGCCCCCAAAAGGCCCCTAAATGAGAAAGCCAATGGAAATCATCTTGGAAGATCACTGTAACCGTTCTGGGAGGTTCTTAGGGCGACTGCAAAGAGCAAATTTCAGATCAGTTTCTAAATAAGTCTGTATGTCAGTGACACTGGCTCTTCTGGGCCAGCCCATGGATGGGGCCAGCTAGTCACCTCGCAGAGATCGAACCCATGCAAATGCATTGCCATTACTCCAGCTTGGTCACTCTAACCACTAAAGCACAATAGGACTAGATGAATATTATACCATATCAAGGATCTTTGCCTCTTATCACTGAATTATCAAGAAAGCAAGATTTTTAATGAAGGCTTGTTTGAACTTACCGTGGAGTTTCTTTGCCAGCTCGCGAGTAAAGAGAACATTGGCCAACTTGCTCTGGCAGTAGGCTTCCTTGGCATCATAATTTTGTTTTAGATGCAGGTCTTCCCAGTGCATTCTACCTTCTGCAGTAGAGCATAACAAAATAACTTTAAAATTAGATAAAGAACATGAAATTTGAAATATGTTTCAAAATGGCATGAACATAATGAAATATAATGAAACTGTATTTGGACAAAATTGCAAGAACTTACGAGTGTGGGCGATTGATGAGACGTTTATAATTCTAGCGGGAGCGCAGGCCTTGATATTATCGAGGAGCAACAACGTGAGGAGGAAGTGGCCCAGGTGGTTGGTACCCAGTTGCATTTCGAACCCGTCTTTTGTTTCCCACCGCGGGCACATCATTATTCCTGCCCAAATGCACGAGGGAAATAAGGTTCAGTATGTCTGACTATTTCAGATCTGATTACCCATGTGGCCCATATGACAGTTGCGCGCACACACACAGGCACAGACACACACACACACACACACACACACACACACACACACACACACACACACACACACACACACACACACACACACACACACACACAAATCCCCAAGCATCACACAACACACCCATCCGAGTCACCTGCGTTGTTAATCAGAATGTGTATGTGTGGCTCGGTGTCTCTGAGTTTGGCGGCGGCGCTTCTGACTGACTCTAAGGAGGCCAGGTCAAGAGGATGGATCACCACGGCGTTCCCTGTCTGCCTGTGCACCTCCTCCGCCGCCAGCCTCGCCTTCTGCAGGTCCCGACACAGCATCACTATCCGAGCTCCTGGGGGGGAAGGGGGAGTGGTGGTTTTGGATGGCCGTTTGTTGTGTAGAGAGTAGGCTATGCAGTATAAATCCTCGTTATAAGTCGCTTTATTTGACGCTCTGTTTTGCTGTTAACCCATTCAGTTCGCGCTTTTTAGTCAATTTTGACATCTCCTGACGATTTTGCTAGATCTTTTGCAGTCAAGAGGTTAACTAAGAGCATATTTCCCTCATTCGGTTAGAGAAGTCCCTTCAAAGGTGAATAAAATCGTCTTGTGGTTGCAGTAATGGGGTGTAAAGTGCGTCATGGGAGTGAATTTATTTAGAGCTGAGTAAATGACAAGAATCGTCAATCAAAGTTTCGTTTCTATGCAGGACATTGGGGTGCCAGTTTCCTCGAATTTATATATCAGAGTTACAGAAAACATACCATAAGCTTGAACCACACCCCAGCCTTAATATGAGGACTTCCTGTGCTGATGATAATTATAATGGTGGTGGCGGTGGTGTGGTGATGACGAGAGAAGAATACTAATATGTTAAAGTTAGGGTGGTGATGGTGAGAACAGTTATAAATGTTTTTGATGATGATCATGATGATAAGGAGGAGGAGAAGGAGAGCTACGATTATGGTATTATGGTGGTGATGATAACCACTTTAACTGTAATGACGTGATAATGAAGGATATAGTTATGATGCTAATGAAGATGAGAGCTACGATTATGGTTGTAATGACAGTCATTTTGTGCTAAAGTGATAATGAAGGCTACTGTTTTGGATGATAATGATGATAGCTTCGATTATGGTGGTAATGATAGTCACGTTGTAAATGCGTATAATGCAGGCTACTGTTTGGATGACAATGGTTATGATGACTATTCATGTTAACTGTGATGACTGTGATGACAGTGACAAGAGGAGATTATAATTACGATGAGAGACCTATTACGCTGATTTGTGATGCTGACTTCATGATAATCGTGATGAGAGGAGTGATTATGATTAATGTGTTGGTGATGACGAAAACCATGATAATGGTTATGATCATGAGAAGGACGAGTATGCTGACTGTGGTGGTGGTAATGATGAGAACGAAGGCTACTTTGGTGGTAGTGGTGATGATGAGGAATACGATTATGGTGATAAATCACGGGGCAGCAGCAAAAATGGGATAAAAAGAAATTATACCGAAAAACTTAACTGGACGTGAACTTAGGCATAAGTCTGTACCCTTTACTTGGTCAACCAGGGGCCTGTATAGTGCCGTGACAATACAAGGTGTTCAGACACCTTATCCACCCCCCCCCCTGCCCAAACGAAATGAGAGCCCGCCCAAGGATGTTACCTGTACATATACTGTATGTAGCCTTTTGACATCTCGCCTGTCAAATCATATGTTGATTAATCAGTATCTATTGTTTCAGGTCGAGTTATTCAGAAGTGATGTGGGCGAGACTGGCCATGTCATGGAAATCACTTTTCACATCGCCGAAGAACAGCCAGGTTCCAGCTGCTTTTGACAAAGGCAGAACGGCTTAATATGTGAGAAGTCAAGGCTGCATAATCATCTTGTACAGGTAGCATCGTTGGGTAGGTTCTCATTTCGTCTGGGTGGTGGTGGGGGGGGGGGGAAGGGACGTTGACCTGTAAAGAGCTCTCCACTAGAATCTAGCCTGATCTTATCTCACTTGTTGGGACGGCTCAGTCTGCTGATGTGGGCGTGGATTTGGCAGTGGGAGTAAACAATGAATGAATGACACAAGTTCGGCATTCATAACTCCGACTATGCCGTCCCCATAACATATGAGAAAGCACCTGGCGGAGCAGAAGAGGAACGTTATTCAGGGTGATTCAAAAAGATATACATTAAACTGAAGGGTGTAATCCTGAGAACATTCTCAGCCATAATGTAGATATGACGAAATGTCGCAATACTCATAATTTCAGAGCAACAACAATTTAGAAGTGGATGAAGTATGTTCATGAGGTCTGGGCAAAACATTCAGTGAATAATGAACTACACCGATGGTGAATACGCTGATATGCACTTAATGTTAAGGGAAGCAAATGTTAATGCTGTACGGTCACTACGTCTTTATGCAGAACGGTATCCGAACCGAAGATATCCAAATCCCACCAAATTCACTGCAGTTAACCAAAGACTACGAGAAAAGGGCTCCTTCCGACGAGGTACTGCTGATTGTAGACGACCAATTGCACGACAGAGGTTCAACATGGAGAAGCAGATTTTGAATCTGGTAAAAGTGCATCCATCAACAAATACTTGAACAGTTGCTAGCGAGTTGCATACGTCACAGTCTGCCATTTGGAGGTATCTTCATAAACAGCTATTATATCCATATCATCATCACCAGAAAGTAACAGGTATTGAATACAGATGATTGTCCATGAAGAAATAATTTGTCAGTGGTTTTTAAGCTGCTGTGTAAGAAGTAATCAGTTCACTAGTAAGGTCATCAATACTGACGAAGCAGTCTTTACAAGAGATGGTATTTTTAATGTTCACAATGTTCATACATGGGCAGGAGAAAACACTCATTCAACAGTTCGTAGATCTTATCACGTGAGATTTTCAGTCAGTGTATAGGGTGGTATTATTGGACATAACGTTTATCAGGTCATATCAGCTACCACAGCGGCAGTCCGGGGATACAGGCATTTCCTTGAGAAGGCTGTGCCAGCCCTACTCGAAGGCGTGCCAGACGGAAGATGACGTCGATTGCGGTTTATGTATGATGGTGCACCAGCCCATTTTTCCCGAATGTCGAGGGAATATTACAGTAGGATACTGTGTACCCCAGCAAGTGGATAGGACGTGGTGGCCATATTCCCTGGCCTCTTGGATCACCAGATTTAGACCCATTATTGGATTTCTACTTGTGGGGTTATTTTAAAGTCCGCAGTGTATGGCAGAAAGGTTCAAAACGGAGATAATGTATGGGCACGTGTTCGTGACAGTTGTGTTCTGACTAGAAATAGTCCAGGTATGATGAAACTTGTGACGTAGTCAATGGTACGACGTGCTGATGCCCGCATCGAGGCAGGGGGAGGGAAATTAGAGCAATTAGACCTACTGTAAATCAATGCAGCTGTAAAACGTCATGTTTAGCTGTGTGTATTAAAGTAATTAAAATCTACTGGTATTTTACTCAGACCTCAAGAACATTACCACAACCACTTTTAAATTGCCGTTTTTTATGAAATTTTTAGTATTTCGTCATACTGACATTATGGCTTAGAATGGTCTCAGGATTACATCCTGCAGTTTAATGTACACCTTTATGAATCACCCTGTATATCGTCCTGTCTGTCTGCCATTACAAATACGGTAGAGAGATAGATGTCAAAATTATTTTATCTGTCTATCTACTGTATATCTGTGTATCCGTCTATCTAATTTTGTCCATATGATCAACCTGTCTAAGTCTACTTACCTATCTACGTATCTGAGTATACAATTATCTAACTAGCTATAGTCAATGACAGACGGTTATCAGTCAGTCGCTCTGTTAGCCAGTCAGTCTATATCTATATCTATCTATCTGTCTATCAATATATCTATTTATCTATTTGTCTATCTACCGATTTATTTTATCTCTTTCTTACTCTTACTCATAATCTCGTACTCCAAACAAATTAACAATAACTAACCCCGAGCCGATAGGTCCAGCGCAGTCTCCTTGCCGATGCCGGTGTTGCACCCGGTAATGACCACCGTATTGCCGTCCAGCCTGGCCTTACTCTTGCACTTCGGCCCCTGCAGCCACATCCGCAACGCAACGAGACCCCCGCCCACGCCCACCACTGCAACACAACATTCACATTCTCAGCTGCGGTCAACAGTGCAACACAAGACATTTTCCACGAACACCACTGCAACACAACATAAAGGTACTGTCCAATGCACACCACTGCAACACAACATAAAGGTACTGTCCAATGCACACCACTGCAACACAATTTACTGATACTTTCCCACTCACACAGTTGCAACACAACTTACTAATACCCCCCCACGCACACTACTGCAACACAACACCCTCCACCCCTCCCTACCCCCACCACAGTAAATTATGGAAAGATTATGTACTACCCATTACAATTCCATTGCCACTTATAAAGCTAACTTGCCAGTTTCTTCCAATTTACTGCACCATATGAAGAGAAGCATTGTGATATTCTTTAACCCTCCTCAGGTACACCCGAGCAATTTTTTCGATGGTATGGTTCAGTAACTTATAGATTCCTGGGATCCCTGTCCTTCTCAATAGCTTCCTAACTTTTTGTGCCCATGCAGGGTGTAGGGGGTTACTTTCGTGTCTCTCTATGTTTTTTGCAATATATCACTCAGAACTGCACGTCGGATCTGTGAGACCCAGGTGTACCTAAGGAGGGGGGAGAATTTTTCACTATGAGTTTGCAAGTTGATTTTATGTTGTGTGGGATCCACTATGCCCATAATGAAGGTCCTCCATCCCTCAAGTTGTGACACAAGTGCTAGGCTCATGGTGTTCTTTGTTTTCGTGTATGGTGACTGAATTTTTTTTTTTTTTTTTTATGTGGAGTTCAATGAATTAAAACTTATTCACATAGTTTTGCAACTGATAAGACCTAATACATTGTAGGATATTCAGGAATTCATTATATAAAACATGGGTGACACTACAGCGTTTTTTAAAAGCTGGGTCTGACAGACCCAGGTGTACCTAAGTTGTAAGCGAAACTGTAGGACTACCTGAGGAGGGTTAATATACCTCTGACCAGACTAAGGACCCATATTCTCGTCAGGTTAGGAAGTTTATTAGCACCTCTTCCTATTCATTTCATTTATACGTACGGCACGTTAACAATCTCCTGTAGGTTATTAATACAACCGATATCGTTATTTACCCCGTCACTCCGATGACCTATTCTTGAGTGTATTCATGAAACCTCAAGACGATAATATTGATTAAAAAGAGATTATTCGAATTAGAAAAGTTGGATACAGCCGTCATAATCTCCATCAGTAATCACGACGCACTACAAAATTCAATACAATCGTCTGGTAGTTCCAACTGTAAGCTACAAGATGACTTCACCGGACTGAAGGGGTGAAAAAGATATAAGTAGCATAAAAATTTAATACTAAGGTGTAGTACAAAAGATAAATCGCCTAAGAAGGGATCCTAGAAGACCTCATAACCCAACGAAAATACGAACCAAGGACTGTCTGTACACGAAATGTTTTTACTCAGTTTAGGTGATTCGACATTAGTATTGACGACTTCAAGCAGAGACGTTTGAGTGTATGCGGCGCGTAGGTAGCTTGCTGATCCTGTAGGTGCGGGTTTCTAGCACATGTCCAGCGTCAGATAAATTATCAAGATCGTCATCACTGTTACAGCCTGAGAGTGGTCAGGGGCACTGGGGCAGTGGTTACTAATTTTAGGATTTAACTTGCTACATGCAGCCATAAGCCTTGGGGAAGTACATACAGTATGATTAAGGTGCTAAGTAAATGGTTAAACATTTTGAGTAGGAGTGAGAGTGGGTACTGGGTCTAGATGTATGGTGAGAGGTAGAGGGAGACTCTATACCGGTTAGCACAGAATGTGTTGTTGGTGGGGGATCACGGCCTGCTCTGTATGGGATGGATGGTCCCTACACCAAATCAAGGCAAACACGAACGAGGCTTGAAACCAACATCTCACGTCCCTCCTTGGACATACAGACTAGCCCAAGACCCACGACACGCAAGTTCCACTGAAGTTAAGTTGAAATTGATAACATCTAAAAATTTAAGGTGACTTAAGATAACGTACAAATCCGGTAAGAGAGAGGGTAATGCTGACTGCTACAGTATAGCCTACTGGTTAACCTAAGGAGTACTAGATGTAAATACAGTATTTACTAAACATGAGCTAAGTTACTAGATGTTAGATGAAGCACAGGTTAACTCATTAGACGTAAGACTGATGGGGTCGCGCTAATATAGTGTAACCTCAACCCCCTGGGGAGGGGAAAAAGAATACTTCCCCAGTATCCCTGCTTGTCGTAAGAGGCGACTAAAAGGAGTCTTTTTGTCTCCAGTCTTTCTCTTCTATCCTCTTCTTCTCTTCAGTCCTACCTCTCTTCTTGATATTTCCGTGTGTCTTCCGGCCTTTATTTTCCCTCTATTCCTGCCAGGTTAGATATTTGGTTTCATGACTTGAATAATTTTGAGGACCTCCCGTTGACGCTGTCCCTTCCCCCTTTCTTGGGTCCAGACTTTCATCGAATACTTCATTACAAAACCGCCGCTTCACTGTCAAGCCACTTCACTGCCAAGTCACTTCAACGCCAAGCTACTTCAACACCAAGACCACTTCTACACCAAAACCACTTCTACTCCAAGATTAGTTCAAAGCCAAGACCACATCTGCCAAGACATTTTCAACGCCAAACCCATTTCAACACCAAGCCACCTCTACACCAAGACCATTTCGACAATAAGACCATTTCATCAACAAACCATTTCAGCCAAGACCATTTCAGAGCACTTCTGCGCCAAGACCGCCTCTATGCCACGATAATATCAGTGCCTTGACCATTTCAACGCCAAGGCCATCACCTCGCCATGACCATTTCTACTCCAAGGCCACTTCTATGCGAAGATCACTTCTACGCCAAGTTCATTTCAACGCCAAAACCACTTCTAAGTCAAGACCATTTTTACGTCTTTCCTGTTTCTTTTCTATTGTTAATCATATATTTTTGCTTCAGATTAGTACCATAGAGTCTGGTACCTGGCGCTAGGAATCCATTCGTCTATTCTGTTCAGTTTAGTGTGGCTCACGTCGACAGATATGATCGAATTAATTGTATCTGACTCCACATGCAGGGTCTGAATCTCTAGTCCAGTGGTGGCCTCCTCATCGTCGATTATATCGTCATTGTGGTGACGATATGATGATGGTGATAATGATGGTGATGATGATGATGATGATGATGATGATGATGATGAGGAGGAGGAGGAGGAGGAGGGTTACATCATTAACATCGTCGTCGTCGTCGTTGCCATCGTCATCGTCATAATTATAAAAGATGGAGGAAGGCAATTAAAAAAAAAAAAAAAAAGCCAAAGGATAAAAGGGGTACTTTTCAATACATCCCAAACGTTTAATGTAGACTAACCCTATTTTACTCCCTGCAAGATGCGGGGGCTTGATGCTAGGTTACCATCATCCAGTACATTAAAGAGTGGATGACCAACCTCCTTCCCTTCATGGCATTGTATGATCGATAAATTTCCAGTCACCTCAAGAGGATCGAACCTACAGAAGGCCGTCACTACGACTGGGGCATTCTAAGCAGTAGAGCACCAAGCGCCCAAACACCAACTGTTTTCTTCTTGATGTGACATGCCGCCTTTTTCTCTTCAAAGTAACTCATTCCTTTCACAACGAGGACGTTTGCCTATGAAGCTTGCCAAGAGAGAGTGAATAATAGTCTTACTCGACGCGTTTGTGTGTGTGTGTGTGTGTGTGTGTGTGTGTGTGTGTGTGTGTGTGTGTGTGTGTGTGTGTGTGTGTGTGTGTGTGTGTGTGTGTGACAAAATAACTCAAACTGTCCTTATCTGATTTTAATCAGACTTCCTGGAAGGGTTGCGGGTAAGCTACGAGGTTGATCTATTGTTTGTTTAAAACAATAGGTCGAAAGTCACGGTCATAGGGTTAGGTCAGACTTTGACGTAACAAAATCAGGCTACGGTAAGAACGAAGTTATTCACTTCTAAGAACAACCAGTCACAAGTCAAGGTCAGGGACAACGTCAAAGTTAAGCCTGTCTCTGATTCTGGACAAAATAACTACGGTAAAGCTTTTTTGCTCTCATTTGGACCAAACTTAGTGGAAAGGCTGAGAGTTAGCAAAGGGGTTGAACTGTAGTCCTTGAGAGCAACAAGTCAAAGGTCAAGGTCACATGGAAAGGTCAGAGTAAACAGTTTCAATCTGATTTAGACCAAACTTTTTGAGAGGGCAACGTAAGAATGAAGGGAGTCGATTTTGAGGGCACTCGGTCGAAGGGCAAGGTCGCAGGGCAAAATCAAATGTTCCACCCTTAGACCAGTTGGTGGGCGAGCAGGTACTGGCCTCTCTGAATGCTTTTTCTTGTTATATATTGTTGTGGCTAATTCCATATTATTTCAGTCAGGTCATGCTGAACCTCACGGTCTGAATGGTTTACATGCAATCGACATGAACCCCTTCGGTACGAATCTCCCTTGAACCGAATAAAATCGTCTGAATATACCAAGATGGCGACATCATAGTTGAGGAGTTAGACAAATCTTTTTCACTAGGTTAGACATTTTATCTATGGAATCATTTCGGTTAGTGACACTTTTCCACATTAGGATCAATAGTTATTCCTTTCAATACAATTATATTGAAAGGACAAGTAATATATATATATATATATATATATATATATATATATATATATATATATATATATATATATATATATATATATATATATATATATATGTGTGTGTGTGTGTGTGTGTGTGTGTGTGTGTGTGTGCGCGCGTGCGCGCGCGTTTTTTTTTTTTTTTTTTTTTTTTCAGGTTAGGGCAGATTTCACTCAAACTAAAAGCGTTAAGGAATATCATTTTTTCCCCCTGAGTGCTAAATGCCCTTTCTAATTTCAATAAAGTCTTCATGTAGGGTCCACAATAGAACAGAAAAGTGGACATTATAGTGAATGTGTCGAACGTCGTCGCCGTTGTCGTTGTTGTTGCTGGTGGTGGTGGTGGTGGTGGTGGTGTGGTTTACCTGAACTTGAACCCGGTAGACCACAAGATAGCGTATCTCTTCTGCAGTTCACCTTCCTCCTTTCGGGGGACTGGCAGTGAGCTGAAGGACATTTCTATAGGATTACCAAGGCCCCACTTGAAAACGTTCCTCTCCAGCACCAGTGAATGGGGTAAGATAATCATGTAACTGCAGGCCTTGCCATGAACAAGTGCAAATAACGTAAAACGGAGAACTGTTCATTACTTTTTTATTAAGCAATGCTTAAGATATGATTATGTAATTCCAAAGTTTAAGAAATAGTGAAGTGAAATAAGTGTACTGGTGCGTTACAATCTCACAAACCTTACTAGAGAATAATTATAATAATAATATGATAAGAATGATGGTGATGAACGACAAGAATTAAAAAAAAAAAAGGAAAATAATATGGCAGTATTAATCTACCCTACCACAACCACATGTGTATTAAACACATGATTATGTACGGATAATGAAGAAAATGAGACGCCACACGACAGCAATAATCCCACCCAACACAACTGCGTAGCTACTAAACACGTGATCATGCATGGAGAGTGAAGAAAGAAGATACAGGAAATGGCAGCACCAACACATCCTATCAGAACCACGTGCCTACCAAACGAGTGATTATGGAAGGAGTTAGGTGGAATGAGTAGGGGCGGAAGGAGGATGGGGAGAGACAGAATAAATGGCAACAATAATCCAGTCCATGACAACCAGGTGGGTACCAAACACGTGATGAAGTTAGACATGAGGAAAGTGAAGCCACAGGAGTATCATGTGGTCGGGCTGGACCTGCTGTAACCCAACACCATCCCCACCACTACCATCTCCCTGGTGACTTGGCTACGTGGTTCGCTACACGGCTCGAGCACGGCTGTATTTTAAGGTTTTATCCTCGGGGCGCGGCCCATTCCTTGGATGTCTTAACACACTGTGAAAAGCAGTCTCGCAATTCTTACGACACAGAAGGGAGTAGTATGGTATAAAACTCTAGAGCTCTTAATTCCACATTCTTGGTAAAAAGGGTTATGATGATCAGATCTGAAATTTACTGATGATATAAATGTGTGAGTTACGGACAAGACTAAGTGAACTAGATTTATGTACAGAGATTTCGGTTTATGGTAATGCCAACAGTAGGTATTGATTTGTTGTTCCGAGTCTAGGCTTATATGAACGTCAATTCGATGCGTTGCGTCAATCTGGTCACTTTAGCCGGGTGTCCCAAGGGTATTTCAGTTAGGTTATATTGAAGGTTTCTTTGTGTATTGAAGAAAGTGTGTGAAAAGGGTGTAGTGAGGAGACGTATATTTAGAAGAGGTTGTTTAGGAGACGGTGATTAAGAAAGGATATGAAAATCCTGTGAAGAGGTGTATATTTAACCTTTCTATCCGGTGACGTTTTATTCTTGTTACTTTCAGACGATTTTATTCATACTAGAAGAGACTTTTTGAACTGGAGAAATTAGGTAAAGCCTCCAATATACCTTTCACTATACGGGCGCTCTCCCAAACTGAATAAATCGCCTGTGGGCAGCATATATAAGACGTATAATCGGACTGACGGGGTTGAGGGCATTAAAAGAGGATATTCAACCTCTTCTGTACGAGGACGTCTCTGTTGGTTTAGTCTTGCTAGTGCGAAGATAATTTTATTCCGGTTATGGGAGACCTCTTGTACTGAAGAGGTAAACAAGGGCTATTTAACTTCTGTTTGATGTCTCCGCCAGTCATATTAAAACTGGTGGTAACGAGAGGAATGTATTATAAAACGGCATCACAAAGAAATGGTTTGGGGATGTGTGTGTGTGTGTGTGTGTGTGTGTGTGTGTGTGTGTGTGTGTGTGTGTGTGTGTGTGTGTGTATTATAAAACGGCATCACAAAGAAGTGGTTTGGGGATGTGTACATTGTGTGTGTGTGTGTGTGTGTGTGTGTGTGTGTGTGTGAATCAGAATTCGTGCACCATATCTTTTTGCTGCAATTCCATGATAAAAGTGTTCCAAATTAGTGTGTGTGTGTGTGTGTGTGTGTGTGTGTGTGTGTGTGTGTGTGTGTGTGTGTGTGTGTGTGTGTGTGTGTGTGTGTGTGCGCGCGCGCACGCGGCTCTCGTTTAGCTTTAATGTGAACAGTTCCTTCCCCATGTTTTTAATTCCTTCATCTTTTTTTTTAATAGCAAAACTAAAGTTCCATTTGTTTAATAAAAGCCCTTACTACCCCTTTTTTAATCGAAATCTACTTCCCCCTTCTTCTTTTTTTTTTTTTTATGGAAAACCCCATCTCTCTCTCTCTCTGGAAAGCTCTTCCTCTTTTTTTTTTTTTTTATAAAACTTTCTTCCCCCCCTTTTTAGAAAGTCCTTCCTCCTTTTTAATAGAACCTCTCTCCGCTTTTCAGAAAGTTCCTCGTTCCTTGTTTGAAGCTAGAAAGCCCCTCCATCTTGTTTAGAGCAATAGCTTTAATTAAACCGTTCGCTACAGATCCTTCCTAAGCCGAATAAAATCGTCTGCAGATAGAAACAATGCAAAAAGAATATACGTCATCGGACTGAATACTAAGCTATAAAACCCATGTCTTGTTTTTTTTAGACTGAAAGCCTTTCCTCCCTCCCCCTCACCCCCAGAGACTCCACTATAAGGCTTCTAGTACCCACTTAGCGCCCCGTGGACAATGGGACGAGGAACTGGAAGACTTTTTGGGGGAAGGAGGGAGGATATAAATTATATGGTCCGTTCCCTGAGGTCCAGCAGTCCTTATGCATGCACCAGATGACGTCGCACACCGTCATAGGTTAGTACTTCGGCATTAATACCCACCGTCCATACTGAATACACGTTAAGACTAACGTATTTAGACTTCTGTGATAGCAATTTTTTAATGACATATCGACGGACCTTGTGAAGGGCCAGTTAAGGCTGTTTTAGCAAAAGTCAGATCCCCAGACTGTTTCCTGCCCTAGTCTTGCCTCGATTTCGCATCCTTTCGGTCAGCGGTTCACTGTTCTGCCACTTGACCCCCATTTTCTTCCAGTGAGGGACTGAGGAAGGGAGGGAAAAGAAAGTCATGGGGGGGGGGGGAATTAGAAGGAGGAGAACTTGGGGAGAGTGTGTACGAGTAGAGGGAAGTGGGGAGAGCGTGTACGAGTAGAGGGAAGTGGGGAGAGCGTGTACGAGTAGAGGGAAGTGGGGAGAGTGTGTACGAGTAGAGGGAAGTGGGGAGAGTGTGTACGAGTAGAGGGAAGTGGGGAAAGTGTGTACGAGTAGAGGGAAGTGGGGAGAGTGTGTACGAGCAGAGGGAAGTGGGGAAAGTGTGTACGAGTAAAGGGAAGTGGGGAGAGTGTGTACGAGTAGAGGGAAGTGGGGAAAGAGTGTACGAGTAGAGGGAAGTGGGGAGAGTGTGTACGAGTAAAGGGAAGTGGGGAGAGGGTGTACGAGTAGAGGGAAGTGGGAAGAGTGTGTACGAGTAGAGGGAAGTGGGGAGAGTGCGTACGAGTAGAGGGGAGTGGGGAGAGGGTGTACGAGTAGAGGGGAGTGGGATGGACAGTAAGGAAGGAAGCCCCACGCCAGTGTGGACACTAATGTAGGTTGCTAAGTCATGTTTAGCAGGTTTCCACCCAAACCACGCACAGGCACTTGAATCATATGCAGTATCCCTACAACCATGCTGTATCTTAGTGTTTCTGACCTGAGTCATTATTGATAATCACTTCTATTTTTTCTTTACCTTAAGTTATTCTTTTACACTGTCTTGAGACTTTAAAACCAAATAGATATATCTAAACTATACACATAACAACATGCTATTTTATTTTTGCTAACTGCTAGATATGTTATTCAGCTAATGGGAAATATTCAAATGCACCAGAATCTTTTTTTTTTTTTTTTTTTTTCCATAGTTCGGAATCATATAAACGTGTAGAAGGATTTTTTAATGTGACTGAGTCATATGCTAAACCCTTCCTAACAAACCAAACCAGCATGGAATACAAGAAAACCTACACCACCACGGAGCAGAATGCCAGCTACCAAACATGTCTTCTACCGTACTGTTCTTATTGTCGTTGAGGGGATAAAATTATGAGAGGGCAAGGAAAAGAGTACGACAGACAAGACAGACAATGACACAGAAGATACGGTAATGGTAGCAGACCGTGTTATCATGATGGCTTGTTATATGATAATTGCCGAAAGGCGTTGGTTTGAAAGCGTCCACCTAGCAAACTCAGTGACAGTCAGTTGTACCTTACTCAGACCCATCACTTCACAACATTCCCCATACGTAAAGCTAATACCAAACCGACCGAGCCACCGAGCCGTGAGGTATGTTGCTTCACTCGGCTCAAATGTGACATGTAGCGGCGGGATTTGTGTCTGGTCACAGCACGCTGGGTTCGACTGCACCTGCACACTCTCTCTGGCACCGAATGTATTAGCCTACTTCGAAAAACACTAAGGTAAAATCTACGTAGTTTCCACGGAACAACAGGAGATGCTTTGTACTGTACTCTCACATATCACCACTTGGGCATTGATAACGAACTGTGTGTACTGATATGCCGAGCGGTCATGGTCATTAAGGGCTGGTGTGATGATATTAACGGAGGTGTTTTTGTGACACTAGCAAGAACTGAACAGAATATTGTTAGGGAATATTTTATATAGATTATTCGTTTCCCGTGTCTGCCCTCTTCACTTCCTATCTCTCCCATCTTTCCTGTCACCTTTCATTACTCTTCTTTTCTTTTCAGGTGGCTTTGCATTGAATGACAAGCCTGATGGTCTTCTGTGGGCCAGGAAACCATTTACAACTTTGGGTGGTAACCATACAACCAACCCATACGTGTTCCCTACGTATCAACAAATGAGTTGGTGGAGGGTTAGTGTCCATCCTCGTAAAACCACTAACTCAATGACAAACGGTCACTCTTTATGGGACTATGGCGTCTGGCTATAAATATACCCCATTCACTTAAGCCAGTCACGAGGAGCCCAGAAACAGTGTGAAGGTTGCTGCTGATTGCCTGATACTGTCGGTACTATGGATGCGGTGAGCATTCGACCTGTGGTTCATACAGTCACACTGACTGCTATCCCACCACTCTCCCTCCATCCCTACCACCCCACCTTTACCCCGTTATGGTGGCCAATCATGGGCGTCCATTCATTCGTCCCAAATGACAGTTAGGTGAATACCATATAGTTAGATGGTCTCTAACCCCTGCAATCCCAGAGCTATTTCTTAGTCCCTGGATTACAAGGACGTTTAGTTAATTTAATTCTTGTTACCACTAGACGATTACTTATTCAGCTTCAAGAAGGACCTCTCGTAGCGAATAGGTTAAGGCGAAGTGTCTGTAACCCCGTCACTACGAGGTCTTTCGCTAAATTATTTAAAAAAATATGGTGGTGGTAGCAAGAATAAATGTAAAAAAAATCGTTATTTCCCGTAGGTCAATTTCAATATACCTGTCTGTCAGTAACAAGTATAGGACAAGAATCGTCCTAGTAACGCTTCTATCAACTATATAAATTCCTCGGGAGGCAACCGAAATGAAACAATTCCTTTCTGTCATCTCTGAGAAAGAATAAGAGACTGTGGCACATACTCTGGGTGGCACAAGAGACTTCGTAACACCTTAGCGGTTCACTATACAGTAAATATGACACTTTGATATTCTCTTTTAATGATCTGCATCATTCTAGTATCGACAAAGCTTGCCTCACTCATATATAAGGGGATAAAAAGGTGTAATACGAAAAAAGAAAAAATGTTAAAGAGGTGCTATGAAGTCTCCAATGCCATGTAAAGTAAGGGCCTGTTTCAAACCCTTTACATAAGTATAGGGTTTCTATGCCGAATCAAATCATCTGCAGGTAATGGGAATATAATACTTACAACCGAATATCACAGTAAAAGGGTTAATGTTCATTTTTCGGCAAATATGAAATATCTCTCATTCTGGTCAAGAGCGAAGAGGCGGGATTAAGCTATTTCTTCCAGACACTTAAGGCACTTAAAGCTATTTCTTCCAGACCATGCGGTCTGATATGAGCAACAACCCTCAACCACTCTCAGATATAATCCCATACGGGCCATATTCGGTTGGCATATCTTAACTCAGTATACCATGGGGACTAATTGGTTATACTGTTATCACTCAACCCAGTAAATGGTTTCCTGGGCTACAAGAAATCATTTGGCTTGTCACTCAAGTGTAGAGTCACCAAAATACATCAGATCAATGGATGATGGGTACCTCCATCTACAATCTATGAAATACTGTAAAAATCAAATCCATTTTTATAACTGACAACAAACTTCATTCGTCTGTATGTCTATCAAATTAGGAAATTTCGGAACATCTCTTTCTCAGCTATTCATGTTGCATATTGCAACTTAGTAACCTCTTGTATGTTAACGATGTTAAAAAGATATAAATAATACGAGTGTACAAGAGCATAAGAGGCAATGTGTATAAAAGACAACTAAGGAATACATGTTGCTATGTCTCTATGTCAAAGGGAATACGGCACTCTCTTCCACTGATTAGATGTGACCAGCGACTGAAGTGCAGTTACGAAAGAAATGTAGTTACTCATAAGTTCGATTTCACTGGATCTCAGCGATATTTTTCTCTATGAGTCGATAGTTTTGTTGGCTTCGGGGATTTCTTAACACGTCCTCTTCAGCTGTTTATTTATTATTCTTACACCTTAATATTCTCTTATATATATATATATATATATATATATATATATATATATATATATATATATATATATATATATATAGAGAGAGAGAGAGAGAGAGAGAGAGAGAGAGAGAGAGAGAGAGAGTAAATGATGAGATGGACGTTGTGGGAACCGAATGGAAAGGTGAAGGGTGGAATCATCAGCGTAGGCTATGAGTGGATAGAGTTAAATATACAGCTTAGAAGGTCACTGATGAATAAAAGGAAGAGAGTTAGTGATAGGACAGAGCCCTGGGGAACACCACTGTTGATAGATCTAGGAAAAGAACGGTGGTCGTCTACAACAGCAGCTCTAGAACGACCAGAAAGGAAGCTATAGATGAAGGCACAGAGAGAAAGATAGAAACCGTGAGAGGGTAGTTTGAAAATTAAAGATTTATGCCAGACTCGATCGAAAGCCTTTGAGATGTCAAGTGCAATGGCAAAGCTTTTGCCAAAGTCCCGAAAGGAGGATGACTAGGAGTCTGAAATGTAGGTGAGAAGATCGCCAGTGCAGTGTCCCTGACGGAACCCATACTGACGATCAGAAGGAAGGCTGTGATAGGAATGATGCTTTAAAATTTTTCTGTTAAAAATAGACTCGAAAACTTTTGAGGTACAGGATGTTAAAGCAATTGGGCGATAGTTAGAGGGTTGGGAATCGTCACCTTTCTTTGAGGCTGGCTGAATGAGAGCAAACTTCCAGCAAGAAGGAAAGGTGCAGGTTGATGGACAGAGGCGAAAGGGTTTACCTAGGCAGGGTGCAAGCACAGAAACACAGTTCTTGAGGACAGCAGGAGGGACCCCATCAGGCCCATATCCCTTGTCAGTATTGAAGCCAGTGATGGCAGAAAATCCATCAGCCAAAGAAATTTTAATGTCAGCCATGAGGAAGTCAGAGGGGGGAAGTGATGGAGGAACAGCACCAGAATCGTCTAAGGTGGAACTGGAGGAGAAAGTCTGAGCGAAGAGATCTGCTTTATCAGCAGAAGAGATAGCCACAGAGCCATCAGAGTAGAAAAGAGGAGGGAAGGAAGATGAGGTAAAGTTATTAGAAAGGTTTTTGGCAACGTGCCAAAAGGAGCAGAAACAATTCGAGTCGGAGAGTTGAGAGCAATTAGTACGGATGAAATTATTTTTATCAGACAGAAGAACAGATTTAGCAAGATTCCGAGCAGAATCATAAAAAAGGTGTGATTCAGGAGTGGGTTGATTCCGGTACCATTTATATAATGTACTGATGACTACAAGATGTGAAAATCATCATTATTATTATCCGGACCGTCTCTCTCACCTAGAGATGACTAAGACAGGAGCCAGAAGCATGAAAGTACAAAACGGGAGAACTGTCAACAGCATGCTCGGTGAAATGGGCACACAATCATCAACGCATCATCCAAGCTCCCAAAATCCTGCCTCCAAATCATCAGCACATTTTTAAAAAGATGCACTTAACATACATCTGTCAAAAGAATCAGTGCCATTGCTTATCAAGTTAAAATGGGGTGCAAAACTTTTATCTTCAGCTTCTCTGTATTTAACTCATCCAGCACATTCATTTACATACTCATTCACCTACTTCTTGGTCTACCATGCATTCTTCCTTCTTCAGACTACATCACATATACCCGTTTCACGACTTTCTTTTCATTCATTCTCTTCATATGACCATACAATCTAAGCACACTCTTCCAATATTCCACATCATTCTCGAATCACACAACCACATATGGGTTCTTATCGAAGCACCTCTGAATGCACTCCACTCACATTCCCTAACTGTCCTGTTTCCACTGCTCTTTCTCTTGCTTTCACACTCATGCCATAACAGAGTCTCACGTTTATATATTAAGAAGGGTACTGACACACTTTCATCCAATCATCTTGCAGCCTTCATTCCCAAACCGCGGTTTCATGTCAAGGTTTTCATAGCACCATTTTTCTTCCCTATCCAAATCTACCTTCCCTTTCCTTTGTACATTTACCTCTCATTTCTAGTGCACCGAGGCATTTAAAGTCATTCACAGATTCAAGTCTCTCTCCGTTTACCGGGATGTCACACCTCTTCTCAGCAACCATTACTTCAAGGTACGCCGTTCACAGACATTCACATACCTCTGCTCCAGTCCGCGAAGCTACACTTCGCTGTTAGCAGGAAACACGCTTCATCTGCTTGCTGTACATCAGATTTTGAGAAACCCCATCCTTATCATCCTCACCCATATTTCCTCTGCTTGAGCGTTAGCTACGTCAAAACTTCATCCATGCAATGAAGAGACATGGGGACATTACACACCTTTGTCTCCTAACACTGATATATTAACTACTCAGACACCCACCTACTCTTACACAGTCTTCAGTTCCGTCATAAAACTATTTACAGAACAGCATCCAACAGATTTGCATCCACATCAAACATATGTAAAACCATCCATAATTCTCCTCTATTCACATGTCATACGCCTTTTCCAGATTCATAAAAACCATAAGCACCTTGCAATTTGGTGTAAGTAATGGCGACCGTCATCCACTCATATGATGTAGTATTGCATATTTCTTCCTTTATTTTTATCATTACTTTTGTGCCTGTCACCTTCTCTTTCCTATTTTTCCCATCCTCCTGTCACCTTTCCCCCCTCTTCTTTCCATTTCAGGTGAGTCACTAAGTGACAAGCCTAATGGTTTCTTGTAACCTAGGAAATTACTTACAACGCTGGGTGGTTACCGTATAACCAAATAACAGGGTGAAGTGCAATCTACTATGGTGCCTCAGTTAACTGGGTGGAGACACAAAGGCATCGTTTATCCGGGAACCATGTTTCCACACCCTTCCCGGTGCCTCGATGCGATGAGGCGTTGTCTGCCGCAACAGTGTCATTTCACTGCACGGGACAGCCTTGCAGAGGCGGTTGCTTGCCTGCAGTTGATGTCTGCTTGGCCAGACAGACAAGGGTTTGCTTGGCCAGACCCTAAAACACAAACCCCGGGTGAATTCCACCCGACCCACATGACGTCATTGACATTGTGTATGGTTCCTGTGCTCTCAGGGTTACCAGTCCTCCAGTAGCTTCATTTGGCAGCCAGTTATGGTAGACTCTGGTAGAGGAAGGATACACCATCACTGTCTGCACGTGCGTCTCTGCTGTAGGCCTTGGTTCGTATGTGTAAAGGCTGAAAACTAAAGTGAACATCGGGTTTCTACCACAGCAGCAGGGGCATGGCAACCCCTTCAGTGATGTCCCAGTGGACCTGGGGGGACATGGGAGGTTTTCCAAAGGCATATGCTGAATTTTTTTTTGGAGGGGTGATTTTTTCATGAAACAAGCCAAAATTTTCCTACTTTTAGTCACTATTTTTATTACTCAGTTTCCATAACAAAGTGATGTGATTTTCAATCCTTTGTAATGTTAACTTAAAGTACAAAGCCTAAAGCTCCTTCTTATACAATGATTTTATCAAAGCTCTATATTTAGTATTTTTTTCCAATTTTCCAATTTCGGGTGAAAAACACCCGGGGTTTGTGATAGTGGTACTAAAAAGAAGGGTTTGTGTTCTAGGGTTAACAACAACAACCTCGCACTCTTTATTACATGCTTTCTTCACTGTGTCTTACACAATTAATATCAATCCATACATATATCCCTATCACTCCGCATCACTCACCAGACATTCTGATACAGTCCCAGTCCCCATAATTAATCTTCCAAGTAGATTTCCTACAGCACTCAACTAACGCATCCCACGAAAACTGTTGATTCATACCACTGAGCTCTCTAACAGGGAGGTCTCCGCAGTGAGCATGTGACTTACGGTCGCCATATTGGAACACCCGCACTCGTCATCTCCATCATAGTAATGCAATTGGAACACTTCTCTTAGTTTGCCTCTCCGTCTCAGTGTTGCTCCTATGTATACCTAATACACACACACACACACACACACACATATATATATATATATATATATATATATATATATATATATATATATATATATCATTGAAGCCTCTGTGGTACAGTGGTAAAGAGTACATTTTTGTACACTGGAGAGCGAGGGTTCACGCCCCGCCAGGGTAATAAACTTTGGGAATGTTCTCCTGGCCACATACTGCTTGGCGGACACAAGGGGTGCTGCGGTTGAACCAGTGTCGCATACTGTAAAGTATGCTTGCACCCAGTCCGCTTGAGCGGGCCGATTACACTTGGTTCACAGATTACACACGCATCCAAAGCCACTCCAACAATACAATTACACTTACAAGCACTTCTCAGCCAACATACAATCTCTACCAGACAGCCTAAGCCACTTGGTAGAGATAAATTGGCTGTATCGTCCCGACTTCGGTCGGGATAGGCCGGTCCTGCAGTGGATATGCAAACAGCTGATGATGATGATGATATATATCATCATCATTATCATTCATCGTCATCATCAGCCATTACAAGTCCACTGCTGAACAAAGGCCTCCCCCAACCTTCTCCACGAATTCCTTGACTGAGCCAATCTTTGCCACCTTTTCCCTGCAAATTTCTTTATCTCATCTCTCCACCTCTTGTCTGGCCTTTTTCTGCTACGCTTACAATCTCTTGGTGTCCAGTCAGTCAGCCTTTTGCTCCATCGGTTATCCCTTATTCTTGCTACATGGCCTGCCCACCTCCATTTCTGTTCTTTTATAACTGCTATAATATCTTGGACTTTAGTCTGCTCTCTCACCCAAGTTGATTTATTCCTGTCTCTTAAAGATATTCCCAACACTGACCATTCCATTGCTCTCTGAGAATGGATTAATTTATTTTCCATCAATTTTGTCAGTTTCCAGGTCTCACAACTATACGTCATAGCTGGAATTATACAATCGTTATATACTTTTCGTTTCATACAAACTGGCAAGCCAATTTCATAATGTCTCCATGTTTACCGAAAGCTTTTCATCCAGTTGTAATGAATGCGTCTTTTTATTTCGCTGTCATTATCTTTCGTTAATTTAATATTTGTCTCAGGTAATTGTACTCCTCGACTTCTTCAAGAACTTCTCCGCTTATTCTGATGACGCTCTTTGGTGTTTGTGGATAAAATATTAGTTTTACTCCGGTTCATCTTTAACCCTGCTTTGAGACTTGCCCTGTTCAGGTCATTTAACATTTCTTGCAATGTCTCTGCTGTTTCTGAGATTGGGACAGTATCATCAAAAAATCTTAAATAGCTTAGCTTTTCTCCATCTATGTTCACTCATTTGTTTTCCCAGTCTAGCTTTCTGAAAATACTCTCTAGGCATGCTGTAAATAATTTTAGTGAAATTGTATCTCCCTGACGCACGCCCTTCTCAATCTTATTTTTTTCCGAGTCCCTGTGTAATTTAACTGTAGCAGTTCCCTCTTTATATTTGTTTTCGTGCAGTTTTACAATGTTCTCATTCACTCCTTGTTCTCTTAATGAATTTATAATTGCTATATGTGCTCGACTGAGTCGAAAGCCTTTTCATAATCAACAAAATCTAAGCACAGTTGTTTATTATAGTCTGTAGTTTTCTCAATTAGCTGATTCATTGTGTGTAGATGAGCAGTTGTCGAATACCCGCTTCGGAATCCTGCCTGTTCACGAGGTTGGTCTTCTTCCAAATTTGTTGTTATTCTGTTCGTAAGGACTTTAGTGAAGAGTCTGTAAATGACTGGTAAGAAGCTAATGGGTCGATAGTTACTAAGATCTTTTGAGTCACCTTTTATGTAAAGTAAAATAACTATTGCCTTACACAATGATTTGGGAATTTTCTTCTTTTTTATACACTGAGTAAATAAGTGAGCAAGCTTGTTTTGTACAGTATTTCTACTCTTGCATACAACAGTAACTCTACTACGATTCTATTTTCTCCCGGGGCCTTCCCTCTTTTCATATTTTGAAGAGAAATATTTACTTCGTCCAGCTTTTGTTGATGTTGTTTTGATTCTCTCCTCATTAGAGGAGACCGGGCCTTGCTGTAGCCCGGTTGGTGGTGGTTGGCTTCAGTGGAGTAAAGGGGAAGACGGCCTGGGGAATGCCCAGCACACACGCCCTGTCTCCTGGCTGAGTTTGTGGTGTGTGTGTTCGTCCAGCGTTACGTCAAGTATTTCACTTGTGTCAACTGAAAAGTTAGCTATTTTTACAACTGTATTTGATGCATACAGTTATTGTAAAATTCTTCAACTCACTTCACCATCTTATCTCTGCTTTTAATGACTTCACCGTTTTTTTTTCTTTCAGTGATGTAATTTGTTGCTTTCCTAGAGCCATTTTACTTCGGACCTGTTTCAGACTGTTTCATTTTTTGATGGTTTCTTTGATCTGATCCATGTTTCTCTTTCTTTTTTCTTCTCTTTGTCTCTTGTTGATAGGCTTATTTAAGTCCGCTCGTTCTGTTTCATCTTTATTTGTTTTTACTTTCATATCATTTCCTTCTTTCTCTTTTTTTAAATAAATTCGAGTGTTTTCTGAATACTTCTTGGCTTTGGTTGTATTAAGTTTTTTAATACCTCCGCTGATTCTCTTAGCACTTTTGTTAATCTGTCATTCAGCTCATCAGTGTCACATTCAGCATTACTTAGAGCCTGAAATCTGTTCCTTATTTCCAACTGAAAGGCTGTTTTGTTTTCATTTAGTTTTATTGGGCATATATTTTTATCTTTAATAATCTTTCTTTCACTTCTACAATTGAATCTGGCTGTGCAGCCCACCTATATTTACTTTGATGATAACTGTGACATTTGTGATCGTGTTATTCTTATCTGCTATATTGAAGTCGATTTCATTCTTTGCTTCTCCATATGGGATTCTCCAGGTCCACTTTCTCCCTATTCTTTTGTGAAAGAATGTTATATATATATATATATATATCTATATATATATATATATATATATATATATTGTCTTTTTCTGCACGAATTAATATGGGATACATTTAACCAAGAGTATGAATAAAACATCACAGGTTGCTGCAATGTAGACTGCGGTGCACAGAGAAATGTTAGGGGGAAGTGGTGGGGCACGCCACCCACACATACAAGTCCATGCGCTCGCAAATCTTTGCATTAAAAATGCTCTACCCCAGCAATGCCATTCTTTTCATAAAATTTGAGGTGACCATGGTAATCAGAATAATTTTCTGTCTGAGAGTTCTTACTTTATTTCTGAACTGATGCAATAGTCGCTGTAAAATTCAGTAAGTAAAAAGTGGTATAAATAACTTTCAACCATTCTTCTACGTATTCTCGCTCTAATTTTATTACTGTAGCGTAGCCAAGTTTTAGCTATTGGATATTAACTTCCACAGACAAAACACTCACGAGTATAGTGGTGTAAGGGAAAAATGTGTGGTACAAATAACTGCAGATCTACAGGTATTAAAACATTCTTATATCGCGCGATGAATGTTATTATGAGATCTTATCAGCTCCGTGGTAAGACGGTATGTGATACAGCGGAGCCAGCTGTACTAACATTGTTAGGCGCTGGAGGAAGGGAAGCTTGGTTTACAGATATATCGAGATTTGATAGCCTTTAGTAACTCAGGCTGATGTTTTAAGAATTTCTTTTTGTTCTTTTGCAAAATTTGAAAGCATTTCTCAGTTTCAGGACAGGTTTTCACTACACTCGCATTGAGGAGGCCTCCCCTGTCTCTCTTGAAGCTACTGTAACAGGACTCAACTATTTCCTTTAGGTGCTGGTACCAGTGCTTCTTGACAAAGCGTTGAAAATCTTATATAAATATAAGAAATTGGTGACATCGAAACACAGAGCTTTATATTACAACTCTCTCTTTGAACACCTTATTTTTTTTCTTAAGCTTTTCTTTTTTAAATGCGATGCTACTATCCTGCTTGTTGCACGAATGTAAACACGTGTATTGCGTTTATCAGTAATCTTACAGATTTAGCAAAAAGACATACAGTATTTCTTATCGTGAAATTTAATGCCATCACTCTACGATGAATTCCTGTGCCCATTTTTGCATTCGTAAGCTGCACAGGTGACCATGGCAACTGTTTTCCTAACTCATCAGCTGATTTCAAAGGGCGGGGGTGTCAGGCGGGGTGGTTAAACGTCTGCTACTACACCAACGCCGCTCTGGCGGCAGACCAACAAACTACGCGGTTTAACACACGAGATAACTCCTCCATGTTTTAGGGCTCAGTGATTAATACTTTGCCAAACGGGAGCGGTCTTTCCATATTTCCTATTGAAACTAGTCTTTCACATGTTATAGTTCATAGATTACCATACGTACCAGGGATTTAAAAAAAAAAAAAATTGTTTTACCTGTGAAATCTGGAATAATTTCAAATTCTTTACTAATATCTTAAGTCTGGATAATTTCAGATGATTATGTTAGGACAGGTTAGATTAGGGTGGGATAGGATAGATTAGGTTGATAGATTAAGTTTTGTAAAGTAGGCCTTCGATTGGGATTTGGCTTGATAGGTATTCGGGGCTCTCTAGGGTAGGCTAGAGAGCAGAGTGGCTCAGTGGTAGTGCGCCTGACTCAAGACCGAAGGGTCGAGAGTTCGCGCCCCGCCCGGGTAGCTGCCCTGCTGAGAGAGATAGCGCTCTTCCGTCATCTAGCGGGGCTATATGATCAATCAAGGTCTAGCTCGAGAAATTCGTTTCTCCATTTCTAGGGTATGTTAAGTGGCAATCCTAGGTGGTTAAAATCATGGGGGTTTGGGGAGAAAGTCCCCCCAGTTAGGATAAGCTAGGTTAGAATGAGTTAGGTTAGGCTGGATCATTATATTTCCGTTATATTTGAATGTAGGATGCACGACGCGTTCAGTTGACGAGATCGTCGGACTCGGTACTCAACCACTGAGCTCTTAATATATGGGGGGGGGGGCTATCCCCTGCGAGCGTGTGACTTTGGTCGCCATATTGAAACACCGCACTCGTCGCCACCATGGTAGCTGTTTCTGTTTCGCTGTTGGTTCCGTACGCTGCACAGTGGACCATGGCACTATAGTTTCCGGATTCATCGGCTGATTAGGCGCGGGCGTCACGCGTGATGCATAAACATAGCTGGCACCATAGATATAAATATACCTAGATGCCGCATCGCCCATTCTTCGTTACAGCGCCGATGCGTCTGCATGGCCGCCATCTTGGATCAGTCCAGCGTGTAATAGTGGCGCTTGTATTAGAGTGAATTCAGACCGTGAAAATGAATGTAACTTTGCCTTTTGTTGTCCGATTTTGTTAAACTTAGGCTTAAAGAAGAGAAAAATAAAAATTGTACATAATCGGATGTTCATAATAAAGAATACCGATATATTATAGCCTTATAGCTAGTGTTTAGAATACCAAATATATCTAAGCCTCTGCAAGGCTATTATTTGTCATAAAGGAATAACTGAAGAATTATGTTCTGCACTTGACCATGTGTATATTCTAAGTTTTCCTATCTTTAAAACTTAACACCATTAGGACCTAGCTGGTAGCTGATAAAAATTTATTTTCACACATGCTGAGCTTGCCTTATATCACTTAGGTAAACTCTCACAAGTACACAAGAAACCACTGGCTTGTGATTCAGTGTAGAGCCATCCGTACACAGAAGGAAGAGGAAGACAAGAGGAAGGAAAAATGGAAGGAGGGCTTACAAGTCACAGGTTATAAAAAATACAGCATACATTTTAAGTTGTTGAACTGTCACAATGCACAAGGGAAAAAAAAAAACATAATTCCATATGAATAGAAAATACAATACATAAAGGAAAAAAAATACACATTTAATTACACATCAATAGAAAATACAATGCATAACGCAAAAAAAAAATCACATCAATAGAAAATACAATGCATATGGCAAAATAATTACACATAGGATTACACATTAATAGAAAATACAGTGCATAAAGCAAAATAATTACACACAGATTTACACATGCATAGAAAATACAATGCATAAGGCAAAAAAATTACACACAGAACTACACATGCATAGAAAGTACAATGCATAAGGCAAAAACATTACACAGAACTACACATCCATAGAAAATACAATGCATAAGGTAAAACAATTACACAGAACTACACATGCATAGAAAAGACAATGCATAAGGCAAAACAATTACACACACAACTACACATGCATAGGAAATACGATGCACAAGGCAAAAAAATTACACACAGAACTACACATGCATAGAAAATACAATGCATAAGGCAAAAAAATTACACACAGAACTACACATGCATAGAAAATACAGTGCATAAGGCAAAAAAAATTACACACACAACTATACATGCATAGAAAATACAATGCATAAGGCAAAACAATTACACAGAACTACACATTCATAGAAAATACATTGAATAAGGGAAAAAAATTACACAGAACTACACATGATTAGACAATACAATGCTGTTTCCCAAACTTTTATCTGCTCAGGATCTCTAGGAAACCTAATTAGTTAAAAGGTAAGAAAAATTTGCATTAAGTTTAACTGCATACATTTTCTACAGTTGGTTTTTGTGGTAAAAGTATTACTCTGTTGGAATTATTTCATGGGGGTACATTTTTACAAATTGCCAATACACCCCCAAGGTTATGCAGTATATTTTTCTGGACTTAATCTAATCTAACCTAACCTAACCTAACCTGCTGCAGCGGAATGCTTTCCTTAGAGTTAGGTATCATACTATGCGTTTACGGTGGTAATATCCCTTATCCACATACTGGCAACTTGTAAAATAATACCTTCATGGGGATAAATGAAACAGAATCATTGTGCCTGGCCTTGAATACATATTATAATATTAATACGGACACTGTGACAGCTGCACAACAATACATTTTGCCAATATATCCGGTCACTTCTTGGAATGGACAACCTTCAAACTCTTGACTTTCAAAGGCTTATGCAGCTTTTTTTCCCCCAATCTTCCATGCTACTTTATGCAGACGAAAATCAAGAAAGCAAATAATTTTGCATCAGGTTTAAGATTGTAAAATAATAAAATCACATGCCACTGGCCCTGGTACAGCAAACACATGGGCATTACTGGCATTGTCATCCAAGATGCACTGCAAGCTGACGTCAAATTATAACACAAAAACTAGTCTTTAAATTAACTTACTTGTGGAAAGTTATTCCCTGTTGTCTTGTTTCTATATTTCGACGGTTTTTACACCCAAAAGCAGCACTGTGTTGCGGCAC
Organism: Coenobita brevimanus; assembly: GCF_032717465.1. Lineage (NCBI taxonomy): Eukaryota > Metazoa > Arthropoda > Malacostraca > Decapoda > Coenobitidae > Coenobita > Coenobita brevimanus. The sequence goes on from NC_137046.1 coordinate 41,378,438, forward strand.
TTCTAGGTAATCAGTGGTCAACTTTGCCCCATGTCTGGAATAACATCGCCTGCCTCGACCGCTCCAAGATGGCGGCCGCGTAGACGTAACTAAAGTAGTGTCATGCGGCTGTTGTTGTTGTTGTTTTGATTCTCTCCTCATTAGAGGAGACCGGGCCTTGCTGTAGCCCGGTTGGTGGTGGTTGGCTTCAGCAGAGTAAGGGGGAAGACAGGGCCTGGGGAATGCCCAGCACACACGCCCTGTCTCCTGGCTGAGTTTGTGGTGTGTGGTCATGCTTTTTTTGTTGTTTTGATTCTCTCCTCATTAGAGGAGACCGGGCCTTGCTGTAGCCCGGTTGGTTGTGGTTGGCTTCAGTTGAGTAAGGGGGAAGACAGGGCCTGGGGAATGCCCAGCACACACGCCCTGTCTCCTGGCTAAGTTTGTGGTGTGTGTGTGTGGTCATGCTTGTTGTTGTTGATGATTCTCTCCTCATTATCGAGGAGATCGGGCCTTGCTGTAGCCCGGTTGGTGGTGGTTGTCTTGAGTAAGGTAAGGGAGAAGACAGGGCCTGGGGAATGCCCAGCACACACGCCCTGCCTCCTGGCTGAGTTGCGGTGTGTGTGTGTGTGTGTGGTCATGCGGCAGCGGCATCTAGGTATATTTATATCTATGGCTGGCACTACATCAGCGCCGCCACGGGGCCCTGACGGCGGGCACACAAACTACGCGGCGCTACCCATGAGAACGTCCCTGTATATTATGGAGTTCAGTAACTTAAGTGTAATCAACGCGTCCAGCTGTTAAACAGCTGCTACGAGCGAATTGTTGGCTTCCTTATACCCCCCCCCCCCAATAGGTAGGCTGTATATTTCATCTACACTTTTTGGTGTTGCATATTGTGATAAAATAACGGACAAAGTGCAGGAGAGCTCCCATTAACAAATGTGAAAATTTCATGGCAGGGATTAACTAATAATTGTATATTTCGTTTATGATACTGAAATTCCGCGGAACTAACCTTTGTGTTGCACCAAGTTAGGTTTGTTGGCACTGACGTTGGTGTCCTGCAGAGGGCAATACGTTGATTCCTACTCGATACCCATTTGCAAATCACACCGGTTAGTTAGGTTATATTAATTTAGGCCAAGTTAGCTTGGTTTGGTTAGGTTAGGTTAGGGTGTCATAGTAGGTTAATCGGAGAGAAACGATTAAGATCAGATTGACCATAGAGCCGTATCAAACTGAAAGGTAAACATGGTCGGTGGCCATATGCTATGGTTTGTATGTAAAACTGACGAGGTTAAAGATTTGATATCTTGAAAATTGCGCAGACTACCGCAAGTTTTTCAGTTCCTCACTATGATAATTAGTTTATAGTGTAATGAGAAAAATGCAAATTACAGTACAAGCATGGGAGCCCTCCTGCTGTTCACAAAATTAATTTGAAGATTGTGACATGTAAGAAGACAGCTGCAGTCACGGCGCCCTTGTAGTAAATTTTTACCAATTGTTGTACTCAGTTTTATGACATACAAATCCTGAAAAAAAAAATTACATAAGACTAGACAAATATATCAAGAAAGTACAATAACAGGGAGGAGAGCTAAAAAAGAAAAGCTAGTGTTATTGGCTAAACAGAAAGAGGTATGAGTACCCATTGTAATTTGCTAGGGAAAATAAGAGGATGCTGTTTTACATCATGAAATAGAGAAGATAGCTGCCTTACCTGTACACGTCACCGCTATAATGACGACTTTGTTCTCGCACATCCACTCCACGAAATCGTCCCACGACATTTTCCCGCCTAGGTCACTTAAGTTTTGTTGTTGTTTTTGTAGTTTATCTTTAGTTTGGAGTTCGGTATATATGTCTTTCAGATACACAGTGTCCACTTTCTGCTGTATGAACTGCGTATTATATTGGGGATATTTCGTAGAATGGGAAGCTGTAAATAGTGCCTTTATGTAAACTATTTTCACGAGCCGTCCCGTGAGGTGTGAATATCTATACAGGCAAGCTCATCTGTTTGAGAGTAATGACGTTGACATCTCTCCCTGGACTCTCATGAAGATCTGTAGACCTTGCATTATGTGGGGAAACAAGAGACATGACGGTAAGTAGGTTTGAATTAGAGTTAGGACACGGATTTTTAGTTGGTTTACTTAGTAGGGTTTCCAACTCCTCAGAGGTTTATTTGGCGTATTGCACATTATTAATTACGTGTATTATCTGTTGCGTAATATTATCGACATACATTATACAAAGATCAGAAACAAGATAAAGCCATATGCACAAATTGACTGACGATCAAAAGGTGCTAGAAAACTGCCTAAGCTGACGAGAATACGATGTACAGGTACGCTGGGTCTGGATAACATCTCTTGCTTTGGAAATTCGTCGACATAGCGCTAAATCCTCTGATCTAAACGTAAGGAGGTAATCCACTTCCATCCAGCCTTACGAATCTAACCTAACCGCGAAGTGATGTAACAGACATAACCCTACTGAGAACGATTTTCATCGCCATGTCTATTGTTGCTTCACATTATGGAAGGCGGGTAAGAGGATGAGGATAATGACGGTGATGGTGATGTGTAAAAGTTATGAATGTAGCCCCCGTTACGCTGCTGCTGCTGATGATGATAATGATAAGTTCAGCCCCAGTTATGTACTATAGTCGTGGTGCGCGACTCTGAGGTTGTTATTATCGTGCCCTGGCATCTACCATTCAAAAGTACGTCTGATTTCGTAATTCACCGGTCGGTCAGGATCGCTTGATGGTCGTGATCGTCAGCTTTTACCCTCCCGGAAGGGAGCTGAGAGCTCATATAGTCCGATCTAAGGGCAAGGCTGTAACCTTCACACACGGACACACCCGTCTCCTTGCTCCAAGGGGACAGTAACCACCCACTTCGTCAGTGAAACTTTTCGCAACCTGAGCGAGGCGCGAACTCCCGTCTACCAAATGGCAAGCGAGAACGTTACCACTGAGCCAGCGAGCGGTGTATTATATGAGACGGATGTGATTCGTGTATAATATGTTCGTGTATAATTATGTGCGTGTATAATATATTCGTGCTTAATAATCTGATTCGTGCATAATATACGAAATCGGACTCACTTTCGAATGGTAAGTTGTCAGGGTACAATAATGACAACCTCAGAGTCGTGCGCCGCGACTTTAGTGACTGGGAAAGATGGCACTGATGGTGGTGCTGGTTGTGGTGGTGATTGTGTAAAGTGAGAAGTGCAACATTAGTCATGCATTTGTGAAGATGATGATGATCGTCTTTCACTACTGGGAGAAAAAGACGATGATGGTGATGATGGGTCAAAGCGACGAGTGTAGCACCATTTAAGACTAAGTCAGTACTCAGTTACGTAAGTGAGCCAGTGGTGGGTGACGGTGGTGGCGGCGGGGTTGAGTTACGGTGTAAAAACTAACGGTGCCAACTCGGCTTTTGTGTTCGTTGTGAAGAGTATTTATTCCCCTTCAGTCCCATGACACATTTTACAGTTTAAATCAATCTGGTAATATTTTTATCGCTTCATTCTTTGAAATTTCCTGATGATTAAATCTATGGCTCGCCTTTACAAACTGATCGGCTTAGAGGCGTAGATATTGCCTCCAGAACAAAATATGGTCCTTCATAAGCGTTACAAAATAGCCTGATGGAAAGATGGCATTAATCAGGCCATCACCAAAACGATTTTATGCAACGTAGGGGATATCTATTGTAGTAAAGGGGCTATGAAGGTCATAATTATATATAACATCTTCAGTTCCAGAAGTCTCTCCAGAGCAAAATAAAGCATCTGAAGGTAGCAAAAAATGAGCTTAGTAGTCATACGAGTCATGGAGGTAAAACCAGCAAAACATTCACGATACTCGGCAGGTGCGTGGCTGGGATGGTTCGAATTTTCCTTAGCAATTTATATAGGCTGTGTATATATATTACTCTGATTATCTCATTGATGGTATTTGCATTTTGATCTCGACTTAGAAAAGAAGATAATAAGATTTTAAGGCAAAATCAACCGCTGAGGTGTTACGAAATCTCCCATGGCAACGAAAATGTGGCCGTAGAGTGTTACTAAGAGAGCCACATGTCCACATGCCCAGCGTTTTTCTTTGTGTGTGTGTGTGCTTTAATGATGTATATCTTCCCTTAACCCTTTTCTACGCAATTTCAAAGCTTAAATGACTAATTCTTTTGAAGTGACAAGACCAAAATATATTATGACGTCATTATACCGAAAGTGTTATCGGAGACTGTTTCTAACCCCTCCACCACGAGAGGGCTTCCCTTGGTTTAATAAATGCATCTGGGAGTAATGAAAATTAGATATGGAAGGCGTCGCCTTTTCAAGGTCTTCACCACCTCCACACCAGAACGTCATTGATGTATTCTTCCTGTTTACTGCAGTTTTATTTGAACTGGTAGGGTTAGATCCAGCCTTATTAACCCCTCCACCACAAAAGTGCATTCATAGGCTGAATAAAATCGTCTGACGGCAGCAAAAATATATAACAAAGACGTCATCTTAGTGAAAATGTGAAGCTTCCCATGGAACGTAAAACTGAAACTCGTTGGCCAAAGTGCGAGGGCTCAGCTTATCAACATTTACTGTAACTTTGTGACTGTTAGTAGGTTTCTCTAAGATGAATTAAATCGTTTAGCCGTAACTGGAATGAAATGCAAATCGCTTAATGCTTGGCGAACAAGTTAATCGATTTTTTTCTTTTTTTCTGCTGGGGTGGAGTCCTGCATTAAATCGACAAACGTTAGCCGTGAGAAATGCCAAGTATTTGCACCAAGGGATTAAAGTGTAGAGAACGGTAATAATAACAAACCAATTTACTTCATTCATGGTGTAGGGTTTCAAGGTGAGGCTGCCATAATTCAGAACATTTAAGGGTTATTTAAAGGTATGTGATCAGCCTCGATGGCATAACATGACCATAGCATCTCCAGTCACTCCGAGGAGATGGTACCCAAGCACAACGGACAAGGCAGCCACTCCGACTTGTACTGCCTATAACGCCAAACCACAAGTACCAGAAAGCTCCTCAGTTTTTCTTGTCATGAGATGCAGCCAGACGTTGAATATAATTTTCTTTAGCTTCATATTTATTTCACTGAATGCACTGTATAGATGTATTCACTGTATCCATTGTGTTCGGGACTTTTGATAATATTGTATCATTTTCATACTATGTTATTTCACTAGCAGGGGTACCCAGCGTTGCCAGGCCAAAAAGGCGAACCCTCTAATCCTTTTTGTTCTAATTCAGTCTTTCCTTCTACTCCATAAAGACCATGTGTACCTCTTATGCTTTTGAAGAGGGATTATAAGAGGTCCAGGAACTATCTATTTCAGCTTTCGCAGACTAACGCCCAGTATTTGTGCACACTTGTTTACTGTTACCTGTGACCTCAAATGACTTCCGACCGGTGACCTCAAATGACCTCGGAAATCAACCTCACATAGCCTATGTCCGAACTGGAGATCATGTGTCTCCATGTCAAAAAATTAGGCTTCTGGGTCCAGTGGTCCGAGCGTGTATTACCGGTGACCTCAAGTGACCTCCGACCAATGACCTCAAATGACCTCGGAGGTCTACCTCACATAGCCTGTGTCCGAACTGGAGGTCATGTGAGTCTCCATGTCAAAAACTGGGCTGCAGGGGTACCCGGCGTTGCCCGGGCCAAAAAAGGCGAAAACACTACCGGTTACCTCAAATAACCCAGATCTGAATTTTGACCCCCCTACAACCAGACTTGGGTCACTGATTCAGAATATATATGGGTCTGGGGGTCTCTGGCCCTTGGTTTGGGTGATTGAAGGACAAACAAACAACACAGCCCTTTTATGTACATGTAGATGGCGGGGGACTTGGCAACACGGAGGCGATTTGTTTGTGGCCACCTCTTACGGGACTGAGGCGTCTGGCAATAGATAGACTTTCATATTTCATAAACTCGCTGTTATCGAATCTTTATACAACTGTACCCTGCCACGCGAGCACACAGATAGCGACAGCGACTTCACTGGTTTTATCCTCTTCTCTGATCAGGGAGAGTGCACATTTGTCGCCTGGCCCAGGAAATAGAATGAGCTTTTTCCCCCTTGACCTGGAGAAACGCGTTACACTTATATTCCATCAACGACTGTGGAAGCATTGTTTGTAATCCCATCAAGGAAGCAAAGTGAAAATGTATACCTGATCTTACAAGCTGACTGCGCACGTCTAATAAAAAAATAGTATCCCTTGTTTTATTTGAGCAAGGAAGTAGTATGCACTTGCTGTCTAAACACAGAAAAAAGAATATCCTTACTCTAATCAAGGAAACTGAGTGGCTATTTCCATTTAACCTAAGCCAGATACTGTACAATACACTCATTTATCTGATCACGGAAATGAAAGGCACTTATATCTTTCCTTCTATCTTCCCTTTTTTCTTTCACTTTCAGGGAAATGGAATGGACTTTTTATTCGAATCAGGGAAATACTGTAACATTCACTCATTTATCTAGTAAGGATTTAAGAAATATGCACTGGGGTCTCTGGTCAGGGAAGGAGTATGCACTCTGTTTCATCAAGGTTATAGAATACACTTTTCTGTCTCATCAAGGATCACTCTTTTATGTGAGAGCACCGATTATGTTACTTTTATCCGGTCAGAACGACAAAATTCAATGCAGAATGATTCACTGTTAAACCGTGATCCAAGACTGAGTGAGATGCAGAGGAAGGGAGCAGGGAACAGCACTATTATGGTGGGTTACTGGGTAGAGGGTCAGGCAATGTGTTCGTACTGACGGCGCGAGGTGAAGTGACAGACTGTGTCGTGTAGTGTGTGAGGCGACTAAGGCGAGGTGGTGGAGAGGAGGAGAGGGAGAGTGGTAGAGGGTAAGGGATGGGAGGGTGAGAGTGTTACGAGCGGAAGCGGGAGTATGGGGGGAGAGAAGTAGGAGTAAGGGGAGGGAAAGATTATGGGAGAGGGATGAGATGGAATGGTGGGATAGGGTGATTAGAAGGAAGGGATGAAGAAGAGAAAAGGAATGAGGAGGGTGAGAGGTAGGAGTGATGAGGGAGAAAGATAAGGAGGGAGAGAGAGAAAGAAGTAGGGGTGGATAGGAGAGAGAGTGAGTAGGATGTGGAGAGGAAAAGAGGTAGGGAGGGAAGCAGAGTAAGCAGGGAAGAGAAACAGAGAGGTAGAGACAGGGAAAGGGGTCACGGGAAGGAAGAGGACAAAGAGAGAGAAGCGATAAGGGAAGAGAGAAGGGCAGGGGACTGGGATTGAATGGTGAGGGAGAGGGATGGTTGGGGGGAGTGAGGGGTAGTGAGTGGACAGAGAAGGAAGTAGTAGAGCGAAAAGTAAAGGGTGAGGAGAGGCGGTGAGTGGGGGGAAGGGAGGGGTAGTATGGGTGGAAGAAGCAAGGGGAGTGGGTGAGGCAAGGAAGTATGGGGAAGGGGTGGGTGTGGCAGCGATGGAGGAAGGTCATAGAATTGAGTGTGCGTCGTTAGGATGGAAGTAGTGAAGATAACTGTGTGTGTGTGTGTGTGTGTGTGTGTGTGTGTGTGTGTGTGTGTGTGTGTGTGTGTGTGTGTGTGTGTGGTGCGGGAGTAAAGAGAAAATGATTAAAGCGATATGAAAAAATAAACTAGTAAAGGCAGGGGGTGATGAAGGAGAGGTAGATGGGAGGAGGAGGGTAATGGGATGACTTAAGGTGATGATGGGGTGATGGGATGGCAAGGTGGGGGTAGTAGGTTTGGGTACACCGAGCACGAAGTTGTCAAGGTCGAACACACACACACACACACACACACAGATTTCACAATGCTCAGTATGTGCAGAAATACTCATAATTCTCTCTCTCTCTCTCTCTCTCTCTCTCTCTCTCTCTCTCTCTCTCTCTCTCATAATAGCGTCACAGATCAGTCATTGCCCTCGTACAGATTATTTGAAGTGACGGAAAATAATCCTGAAATTTCATATATGTTTTATCGTACTTAAGATAATTTCGTTGTTTTTCACGTTGTAAGTGGTTGTATATACCATATATTGTTTTATTTGTCTGTCTACTAATCTGTTTGTCTATCTGTCTGTAGCCTATATCAGTTTCTGTCTATCTGTATGTCTATCCATCTATCTTTCTTTCCTTCTTTCTATTTGTGTCTGTTTTTTTTGTTTGCTTGTTTATTTATCTTTCTACCTACCTGCTCATTTACCCATTTATCTCATTCCCTACGCCTAATCCCAGGACAGCACCCTCCCTAAACCCCTCCCTCACCACTTCCCCCCCCCCCACCACCACTGCAAGCTACCCTATCTCTTGCACTGTACGCCGCATCCCCCTTTTTTGCTTGGCTAGTCAGACTGGAGGATAAATTTGACTAGTAACCAAGGAGACTCATTCTTACCTCATAACTAAGGCTTATAGAATTTCCTGCCACCACGACATAGTACTGAAGTTGTCAGAGTCGCCCGGTTCTGTCAGATGAAAACAAACAGTCAATGAGATCATTAATATTCCTCCAGTATTCAACCCTTCAGTACGGTGACGTTCTTTTCCTTTTATTATTGTTTCTGTTGGGTGATTTTATTCTGTATCGGAGAGGCCTGTGGTAGGGGCAGCAATGACAGCTGTATCTGACCCTTTCAGCTCCGAAAGTTTTTGATTATGTGAATAAATTTGCTTAGAGATAGCTAGAAAAAAAAATGTCTCCCTGTCGTGGAGATGGCAGGAAAACTCTCTCTCTACAAAATATCTCCGTCGTGGAGATGACAAGAAAACTCTCTCTCTCTCTCTCTCTCTCTCTCTCTCTCTCTCTCTCTCTCTCTCTCTCTCTCTCTCTCTCTCTCTCAAACAACACGTCGTCAAGGTGAAGGTGTTAGGAAGAAAATATCTCTTTGGCAAATGGTACATGTTTATTAAATAAAGGTAAGTTATATCTGCACTAACATACAATAGTCGAGTTTGCATATATATTTATCAGATTACATAGTCATATATATTTCAAAAAATTATATTTAAAAAATTATCCTTTTGAGGGAGACAATATTATTGGGCCGTTTTCTCTCGTTGGCTTCGGAGATTTCGTAACACCTCTTCCTCGGCGATTTGTTAATGCATAGCACATAGTATTATTATGTAATTCATATCCTTTTCATTTCGAAATTACTTGCGTATTACGTTTTCATGTTTTTCATGACATCCTTAATATCGAATAATGTGAATTTTACCTCTCAGTATTCTCTTCTATGTATTATATTGTATAATACTAAAGCAAACGTTGTCATTGTTAAAAAGATGTACTTGTAAGTAGCATAAAGGAGAATATGACTGTGTAATATGCAAAATAAATCGTCAAGGGAGAGGTACTACGAGGTACCCAGTTATAACGAGAGCAAGGCTCTTAATTTCCTTCGATCCTAATGCAGCTTAATTCAGTTTTGATCTCTACATCACATTATGGGTCTAAAATCACGCCGCTCCAGTTTTCGGTGATTGTCTTGGGAAATTTAGTGTGTGATGCATAATAAACTTGGGCAGACAGACAAACTTACGACCATATTCCCTACCGTAACTAAGATTTGATTTTGACGGGAAGAATGAGACACTGGGAGATTCTGTATCAGTCTTTCATTGGCCTTGCTGCTAAAACGACCTTGTTTACGACAGGGAATTGGCTCTGAGTATGTGCATCTGAACCGAGGGCTGAGAGTCACAAACTTGCCATCAGATTTCCTACCATAACTTTATTTATTTACTTACTGAGCGAAGAACAAGGAAGGGAGATAGCAGTGTTCCATTGTCTCGTTCTTCCCGTAAAACAGATCTTCCCATATTCCTTGTTCGTCCAGGAAAATTGATAAAAATAATTGAATAAATATATAAACATAATCTTAGCTTGGACAGACAATGGATCATAAGTTTGTGAATTCTTGCCCAGTGTAGTTGATCCTAAGGTGAGTCCTCGCTACTATACACACACAGTGAGATGTATTCTTCTAGTTTTATAATTTCTTCTATATTTTTGGATCTCCCACATTTTTTCCTCTCTGTCTTTGTTTTGGGATCTTTTTTTTCCCTCTCTCTTTGTTTCTGGGTCTTTGTATCTGGATCTCATACTTTTGCGCTTTCTCGCTCTTTGTTTCTGAATTACCCACTTTTGTGCCTTCTTTTTCTTTATTTCTGGATTCTCTACTTCACTTCTTCCTCTTTGCATCTGGGATCTCCAACGTTTCTGATTTATTTTCCTTTGTTTTGGTTTCCGCCTCACTCCATCTCTAAGGTGGGAAGTAGAGTTGGGCTGATTGATTCCATGCGTTGTTTATGTACCAGTATTAACAAACCTAACACCCTGGGGAACGATGTCGCTGAAAACCTCTCATCTTTTTAGCCCCAAGTGCAGTGATGTAGATTCCATTTTATTCTCGCAACTTACGGACGGTTTTATTCAGCTTAGGAGGGATTCTTCTAAGTAAAGGAGTTCAGTTTAACCTCCAGTACCTCCATCAATACAGAGCCGCTCTCCCAAGTGGAATAAAATCATCTAAAGGTGACAAAAATAAATTTAAAAAATAATAATCTGACTGAAGAGATTATTTTCGTAAGTGTTCCAATCTGCCGATGTTTCATATATATATATATATATATATATATATATATATATATATATATATATATATATATATATATATATATATATATATATATATATTACCAACTATTGTACCCATCGCTACCAAAAACAGCAGACAATATTTTTTCTATCATGGTCTTGTTGCAGTCACCCGTTGTATCAAAACTTTCATTTATTGTTTTCACAAACAGATCTCGTAAATGGGCTAATCACATTGACATCATACTTCGGTAACAAACATTTTAATTTTCCTCACAAGCTGATATCTTACTCATGCACGCACATATCTAATGGATATCCTATTTTTATAGCCTTTTCTTATTTTTAATTTCCCACGTATTTAACTCACACATTTACTTATACTATCGACAAGCCATAGTCATTAACCTCTTGAACCAACTGTTTTCTTGCATGCAAAATAGTCGTAATTTTTTCTTGCTTGACTAATTAACCACTTGCGATCATGACACTCGTTGACAGACTGTAATTTGTTTTCCTTTTCCTAGAATTGATCCTCTAAGGTCAAGACAAAATTAGCACTAAGCCTGAGACATGAAGCTTTCTAGATGCAGGGACCGGATTCACTTACATACTTACGACCAACTCTCACAACTCAGATGGATTTTTGCATGGGAGACCAAGAGGCATGGGAAGAATCTGCGCTCTCCTTTCTGCGTCCTTCTCGCAAAACAAATAAGAGTTACTAGCGGCGGTTGGTCATAAGGTCGTTAGTGAATCTCAGTCCAGGTAGCCGAGGTACAGAGGATTTGAGGTGCTACTGCTCGCTCTCCGTCGTCTCAGGGGGGTTGTGTTTCTCCTTGCGCGGCCGTCCCCTTCCGCCTCTTCGGTGGCCTCGTCCTCGGCCCTTGTTCCGCGTCTCCGGTCGGGTTTCATTATCATGACCCACTGCCCCTCGGGACTCGGTGCTCTGTGGCTCTTTCTGTCGGCCCTCCGAAGACTCTCGAGGGCCCTGACTCCGGACTGAGTCCAGTTGCCTGCCTCTGGATCCCTCGCGAGCCACAGGGGCACGACCCGACCCGCGACCAGATGATGAGGTGCTGAGATGGTTGACCTGAAATCGTGTTCAAAAAGGACAGTTATCAGGTTTTGCAGTTAACGTTTTTTTTTGTTTTCCGCTCCAATCTGGCTGTTTATAGAGCAAGGAAGAGTGGCTGCGCGTGATATGGATGAATGGAAAGAAATTGTGAATGCATAAATGGTGAAGCGGCCCCGGTGGGATGTTCTCCCGCATCTGGTCTGATCAACTGATCGGGTCAGGTGCGGGGAAAGGGATGGGTCCATTATGATGCGGCAGGGGTAAACCAGCTCAGCTGTCGGGCCCTGCAACGGATGTCGCTGGATGTCTGATGCGGTAAGGAGCGATCCCTTCCCCCTTTAGAGGCTAAGATACGAGTAAATGTGTGAGTGTGGATGAGTATATTGGTGAAAGTGTCGTCCTGTCATGGCTGCCCTCTGTTAGAAGGGAAACAGCCTAGGTATATAGATAGATAGATAGATAGTTTGGCTGTGAAGTGTTTGGTAGCCGTATAAATGAGGATTAAAGTATAAAGAGGCATTTTTATAAAATTCTTTATATTTAAAAGTTCGAATCCTTAACCCCACTGTGATGTCTTTTCCCCAATATCCCCTACTTACAGCTGCCCTTTTCCTGCAGTTCATCATCCCCCTTTCGGGGACCGTGAGGTAGCTGATGGAAGGTTATACAAAGCCCCTTAGCACACTTATTGTCCCCCGAAAACAGATGATGAACGGCAGGAAAAGGGCAACGCCAGCCAGCAGTCCACCAGACTTTCGTTCAGATGAGTCTGATATCACAGCAACAACTTACTGATTGTATGGAGGAGTTTTAGTAATTTGAAACACACCTGACATACAATGAGGTCTGAACAATGAACCAGTATTATACCCAAAAACAAACGTGCCCTGAAATCTGTAGGCCTACCTGCTCCGAACTCCGAGACTTGGAATCCCCAACGGCCTCCGCACTGTCCCTGGCCTGCCGCCCCTCCCGCTGCGCCTTCTCCTCCTGCTCCCCGGACTGTGGGCCTTGGTGCCTGTTTCTGGGTTTGCCTCGGCCATATTGTTTGCCTCTGCGACTGTGCTGCTGCTGTTGTTGCTGTTGTTGTTGTTGCTGCTGCTGCTGCTGCTGCTGCTGCTGCTGGTCGTTCTGTTGGTGTGAACTGGCATCTGGTATGGCAGGGAGGGTTGTCCCCCCCTCGCGTTCTTTGGACCTGTTAGCACGAAAATAATTATGGAGTGATGTTACTACATTTTCACTTATTTTTGTTTGTGTATCTGTGTATTGTTTACAAGGAAAGAAGGAACGACTAAATCCAAGAAACTGCAATAGCCTTCCTCTTTCACGGAAAGCCAAACAAAAGGAAGCTAAGATTAAGGTATACATATAAATTTCAAACATAATACTTAGGAAATGTAGAGAACGTTAAATGTTTCGTAAAGAATACAATACGCAGATGTCTACTATTGTTCTCCATTGTGACATAAAGCCACAGATCTTAATGTCATCAAGTGCTGACATATTGCCTAACATCAGAGCCGCCATTAGGTGACCAAGGCCGACGCATGCGAGCATGTTGGAGCCCTTTAATCCTTTATAATATAAACGAAACGAAACGAAGTACCCCCGCCCTTTCCAATCTCTCTCTGAATTCTGACCTGCTCACATATTCTTACCTATTGCTGAACCTGAATCTGTTTCCAATTCCTGATTTTGCCACAGATTTCTTCTGTGTCCAGATTCTGACCTGTTTCCGCATTTTGATCAACCGTGAGTTTGTACTTGTCCCCAGCTTCCGACCGGCACGCCTCCTAGTTTTAACTTCTCTCCAAGGAGCGTATTTTTGTGAGATCCTGGGTTTTCTAGTAAGACACCCATGGTAGATGTTAGCTAAAATATTCAACTGGAAGGGTTAAGAGGCCCTATAGTACCTCTTCAGTGGTGTATTAAAATTATCTTGCATATTACTTAACGTATACCCTTTTAATATCATAGTTTATATAAATAGCGTACAAGAGAATATAAACGAAATGTTCCACTTGCATAAAAACACTAGTAAGAACGAGGTATTAGAAAGCCTCCTAGGCCCAGGATAATACATCCCCCCCCAGTGCAGGTCTTTCCTCAGTTTCTGACCTGTCCTCTGCTAGCGACCCAGTAACCAGGCTCACCTCCAGTTTCTGCTCTGTAACTAGACCTACGGTGCCAGAGAAGGATGGCTTCATGCGGTGGCACCAATACAGCTGGGCAGCTCTGCTGTCTGATTGTACAAGTGTCCCTCAGCTCCCTCCTAATCCCACGAAAAGTAGATGGTGAACTGCCGAAGAAGGGTGACAGTCTGCAGTCCACCAACTGCACACTTTATACGGACCTGGGGCTACAACTATTAAAAGTGCTAATCTCACCCAGCTCCCGTTTCTGTCCTGCAATAGACCACTTTCTATCTCTTCCCCTTGATCTGATCTGTTTTCCATTTCTGTCTAGTGATCTGACCTGCGTGTGGTGGGGCTGGTAGAGGTCCTGGCGCCCCGGTCCTGCTGGTGGCGGAGGGGCGGAAATCGCGGTGTGTCCGTGTGCGTGGTGTCCGTGTGGCGCCTCAGCGAGGTGGGGGAGGAGGACCCGCTCCCAACCCTCATCACCGCCTGGGGTCGCCTCGGGGAAGCTTCACGTGTTCCTCCCTTACCACCATAACAACATTTGTATCATAGGTAAGTTATTGCACAGTTGCAATTAACGAATATATTTTACAACTATCAGTTAGGCCCACGTTGCAACAAGTCATATTACAGGTATGATGTTTTCAGAATTAGTCAACAAATATATACTTGACTTAGAATTAACATTTCTGTTGCATGAGTTTTTTCCGTATCATATTATTCTATAGCTGCATTTGACAAATACGTACCAGTATTTATAATTTATGACAAACATTTACATTGCATGAGTTACATCTTCATAAGTGCTCGTCGGACTCAAATATATTGATATGAGGTCATTAGTCAGATGGGAGAATCAACCAAAAACGAATTTTGATATAACTGAAGTAAAAATGTTTATGATCTTTTTGTTTATGTTTCTTAGTAAACAGTAATAAGATTTTAAATCACTTGGTCTAAAAAAAAAGACGTGAAATCTAGCCTACATAAATTACAGATCATCTCACTGCAAGTCTGTTGGAGCATGAGACTCAAAAGCTGTTGGCTAGATAACTCGCCCATCTGACTCCCATACTTGAGTCAGCCAAAAACAATGGTTGGTGTTGGTAAATGTGATACTTACATTAATAGTACATCAAATAAAACTGAGGAAATGCCATCAGCAAAATATAAATGCGAGAAAAAAGAAAAGACAAAAGATTAATTAAAAAATAAACATAATAAAAATACAGTGAAACAAATAGAAGTCCGTTTTTGTTTTTGCTTAACCTCATTCTGTCTGGCCGAGCAGACCCGTTGACTACAGGTAAGCAATTGCTTCTATGGAACCGCCCTACAGGTACATTATAGTACATACACCGTGTTAGGAACTGGCGCCTCCATGTTGTAGACAGCGCCTCACATGGATCGGACCAGAGTCCTTCACACGGCGAAGTGCATGAAAATGAGGATATTTGGGTATCAGGAGGATGCCACAGCTGCATTGTTCCACATAAGGTGCACAGTGTCACCACAGACAGGCTCCTCATCAGCACCAAGAAAATAAAGGCACTGAATGAAAGCGGTTGTAAATAGACATTGAAGAAATTACAGAAAAATCTAAAACAGAGAGGAGAGAGAAGAAAATGGGATAAAATACGAAAACAGCAATTTATGAGGAAAAAAGGAAGAAGAGTGATAACAACCAGGGAAATGAAAGGAGACGGAAAAGCACAGTGAACGAGGAAGGAATGAGCAAGGAATTAAATAATATGAAAACAACAGAAGTTAGAAAGAATGAAAGCAAAAACAAGAAATACAAAATCGAAAGAAACAAAACAGCTTCTCGCGCTTCGGACCAAAACAAAGGCGCATCCCTGGCTCACTTGTCTGTGCGGGGAGGTGTGGGCGTGGGGGGCCGTGGCGGGGTGCGGGCGGGGGGGCGGACGTGGCGGGGGTCGTGGTGGGGGCAGCTGGGGAGGGGCGGCCAGGACTGTGGTGGTAGAGATGGTGGTGGTGGTGGCAGTGGTTGTAGTGTTGGGGGTATCACCGCCGCCCTCTCTCAGCTGTCTGGGGGAGGAGGAGGGGGGGATATCGCAAAATGCACACACACACACACACACACACACACACACACACACACACACACACACACACACACACACACCGTGTGGCAAAACACTGGAAATGAATGACCATCATGGGAAATTAGGAGCAGTGAGAATATTCCTGTTTCCCTGGCGTGCCAGGTCATGCCACCACTAAGGCACGACTTGCCCACTGCATTTCTTGACACCGGGGATGTCATGTAGTACTGTACACTGGCAGCATGAAAGATACTTTTATGGCGTGTCGG
>NC_137046.1:41399603-41484603 GCF_032717465.1 Coenobita brevimanus
TTGATTGATAGGCTAATTTGTGCAGTTTACTCATATAACATATAAGTGTGGGCATTGTAAACCATGTTTGTTATTATACTCGGTTTGCTTTCACCTGACGGAACTATCCCACTCCCACAACTTGCATGGTATCCGATGAGCCTTAGTTATGAAGTAGGAATAATTGTTACTGGTCATGTCAGCCCTCGAATCTGACTACACTTGGCCATCAGGTGAGCTGTAAAGGGTCAGGGATCTTGGTCAGGTTTGAACAAACGCTCTGTAGTACCTAGAATTACGGATGTCTTGTGTGGGAACTAGTTTACCTCCTTCCCTACAGCTTTCTTTTTTCCTCCTTAACATCCTTTTTTTTTTTTCTTTTTTTTTCTTTCCCTGGTTTATCCTCATCTTCCCAGTACTTCCTGTTCTGTACCTCCCTCCCTCTTCCTTCTATCCTTAGCCTGTTACTCTATTGTTTTCCCCACTCATCTGCCTAATTCGTCCTCGCCATCTCCCCCTATCTCCCCCCTCCACTTCCTTAGCTTTCTCTTCCAGTTTCTTCTTTTTTTTTTTTCCCTAATCCTCCTACTGTCTCTGCCTTCATCCGTCCCAGCACCTAACCTCTCGATATCTTGTACAAAGGTGGTGAGGTGCTTATTATCAGCGCCTTGTTTCTTTACCTCCGTCCTCCTTTTTCCCTTTTACTTATTCTTCCGTTCTTATTCCTTTATCCCCCTTCACTCTCTGTTTCTTCCCCACTTTCTCTCCTTATTTTCCTCCTTTCTCTCCACCCCATTCCCTCCCTTCCTCTCTACGCCTTACCTCTTGAGATCATCTACAAGTGTGGTGAGGTATTTGTTCTTAGCGCGCTCCTCTTCCAGCAGCCTCCTGGTGTGTCCTGCTTCCTCCTCCAGCAGCTCCAGGTCCAACGAACGCACCAGCCGAGGGTCACCACGCACACTACGACCCGGCAACGGACGTCTGCGAACGGTAATGGATATAAATGACATGTACAAATTTCTCTCTTTCTGTTGTCTATTAGTATATCTATCGCTCTAGAAATGAAGTAATATAATTCTTTACCAATATATATATATATATATATATATATATATATATATATATATATATATATATATATATATATATATATATATATATATATATATATATAATAAAATTCTTTACCAAATGGGCGCGGCCATTTTCATGTTTTCTATCGAAATGAGTCTTTCACAGATTACTAGTTATCATTCGTGGCTTACCACAGCCACTGGGGATTTTGATAAACTGACCTCTGAAAGCTATAAATGGGAATTTTGAATGAGTAAATATTCCGCCGAGGTCTGCCAGTAACCGGCCGGATTTAACTTTTCTAAAGCGCATTTTTAAAATTGAAGGCTGGCTGTTAAACGCAAATGAGGTTAGGTTAGATTAGGTTTAATCTGGTTAGGTTAGGTCTGGACGTTTGGTTTAATCATTAAGAGTCTTACTGTTTTGACACGGGATACGCTGACACGGCCAGTCGGAGGGATGGTTGGTAAACAACGCGGCCGGTCGGAGAGACCGTCGGTTAACATTGCCACGGGCGTTTCTCTCCAACGCTCATATTCCCATTCTACCTCTCTCATCTATGAATTATTCAGTTTTCTCCTTCCCTTGCAACATCGCTGTCTACCTTACTTTCAAACACTTTCTATATCAGTCTGTCAGGTGTACAGAAGAAGACTTAGAATCGTTTAAATAAGTGAGATTTTCCTGATTTAAGTAATATCGCCTGGGGTTAGCCAGAGCGGCCTTCGTCCCCAGAGGGTTGTAATTAGGGAGATTAAACATTATGAAGCATGCATCTGTACTCTTTAAGGAAATTAGTATATGTTGGGAGATGGTAAGGGTCTTAAGCATGTGGACATTAAAAACGACAGGCTCAAAGGCTTCAAAACTGCATGACTACTTCTGACGAATGTAAATCAAAAGGGAGCCACGAGTATGGGAATCATCATCATCATTATCATCCCTAGTATTTCACTATTTTAGTGAGCATACAGACATCGATCCACTCATTGTACTCTTAATCGGCCAATTGGCTTTTTTTGGGGGAAGGGAGGGGGCATTCTTCTCGCTTGAAAAACATGTAGATGGACATACGCATAACGGACAACGGAACAAACATGTAATAACACACACACACACACACACACACACACACACACACATATATATATATATATATATATATATATATATATATATATATATATACGTTATAATTATATGTACGCACAGTACACATAGATAGACATTTCGAGACATACAAAAAGTACACAGCTATTCAGAAAAATGGACTGATAGTAGATGCACATATAGACGGAGAGACAAAAAAAATCGGGATGACGAGTAAACAGAGAGACAGCCAGCTAGCACAACCCACCTGATAACCACCTCGCCGTTAGTTAGTGCCACCTGTGGGGGAAAGAGTGGTGTGGTGGTGGTGGTGGCGGTGGCGGCGGTGGAGGGTGTGTCTTCCTCCCTCTTCCTTCTACTCTCATCCGTCCCGGGCACCTCACTCTGCGACGAAACGGACTTCTTAGTGCTTTATGTCAATATGTTTGTCATTTACATCCTCATGTTCATTTTCATTATGTTCATCATCATCATCATATTTTTTTTTTTGGTCATCATATATTTTTATCATCGTCATAATCAAAATCCATTTTCCCACTATTTCTTTAACCATCCCTTACCTGTGTTGTCCATGCATTAGATTATAAGAAATAAATTATCAGAACTAATGAAATAATGAAGGTTGGATTTGTCATTGTGAGAAGTAATTGTTTTCGATTCACGCATTTTAGGCAATGTTCGCAAGTACACACAAAGGTTGTTATTCTGATGACGCCACAATCTAAGATGGTCAGACGACGGCTGTGCGGCTCTTGCACAATGCACGTCCTGTTTAATGCAGACGGAAGGCTACAAATACGGCACGATGGCTGCATATGCCTTTTAGTGGTATGATGAGTAACTTTTGTCTGTTTTCTAAATAAAGCAGCATATGTGTATGTGACAGTTAGCTCCACCAACGAAACTGGAGGAAGTATGTATTCACCCATGTCTCTTTCTGCTTGTGGACAAGATATCTCAAAAAGCAGTACACGGATTTCAATTAAATCTGGTGGATAGGTGGACATTGGGTCCAGGAAGAGTTGGTTTGATTTTGAGGTTGACCTAGATCCGGATGCACGAGTAAATAAAATTTTACTGGCGTCGGCGAGAGTATTCCTTCTTTCAGATCGTGTAACGAGGGCAGACAAAGATCATAATTACCTCGACCAGCGACATTGGACGGAGGCTAGTAAATCATAAATTGGCGTTGACGAAGGTATGCGCCCTGTTATTGCTTACAGTGAAAATGTAACGAAACGAAAATGATGTACACATCAACTGGTCTGACTAAATTAGTTTTTGGTGTCCGGAAGTTTGTGCACGACACTTTATATATTTACCTTTTCCTGGTAATTAGTAGTTTTGTGATTAAAAGAGTGAATAAGTGACGGATATACTCGTAGTGTATAATGAGATAAATTACAGATGTCCAGTGTCGCGTTGATCAAAATGTGAAGTGTAATTCTTAAACTGAAGCAAATTTTAGAATAATTACTGAATATTTTTCTTTCAGAGTGTAGCAAGAACAGCAAGGTGGCAATTGGTAGTCAGAAGAAGAAGAAGAATTTTGATTTCTGAGGCAGATGCAAGAGAAAGGAGAGATAACTAAAATGGTCTTCATTATAACGGGACTCCATTATGCCTGTGACTGCGTGGAAGTAAGTCCGTTTAGAACAGTGAGTATTGCTAAAATTTAGTCCGGATGTTTAACAGGGGGTGTAATAATGGATCCACAAATTGAAGACAGCAGTCTGCTCTAAAGGTGGAAAATAATAGACTTCACTACAGTATATCAGCTGTTTTTGACGTGTTTTGAAGTGCAGTAGCTAAAGGTTGTGACGTAACGATTAGCACAATGTGCTCATTAGTCGTGCTTGGGAAGCGAGAAAGAGGAGTAATGCTTCATTCGACGTGCGTGTGCGCTTTGTGTGTGTGTGTGTGTGTGTGTGTGTGTGTGTGTGTGTGTGTGTGTGTGTGTGTGTGTGTGTGTGTGTGTGTGTGTGTGTGTGTGTGTGAACAAAATAACCCAAAGTTTTCATCCACTTTGGTGCGAACTAGGTGGAAGGGATGAGGGTCTTCCTAGGAGGTGACCTCTTGTTTTTAGAACAATAGGTCAAACATCAGTGTCACATGGCAAGGTCGGCTTCAACAGTTTTGATCCAGTTTGAACCAAACTTGATGGAAGGGTTGACAGTAAGGCAAGGATTAAGCGGTTTGTCTTTGAGGACAATCAGGCAAAAGTCATAGTCATAGAGCAAGGCCAAAGCTTCGACCCTATAACTAAGTTTTTATTCTGTTTTGTCCAGGTAGAGCTGAAGATCAGACAAGGATGAAGAATGTTTATTTTGAGAACAATAGTTCAAAGGTCAGAGGGCAAGATGTACGCAAACAATTTTGATCCAATTTGAACCAAACTTGCCAGAAGGACTGATGTGTCAGGCAAGGATGAAGCAGTTCAATTTTCATAACGCTGGTCAAACGTCGGGGTCACTGAGCAAAGTTTAGCCCTTAGACCAACTGTAATGCGCGGGTGTTGCACTCAGTGCTTGTTTTTGTATGTGCTTATCTATACGTATTTTAACAAACTAACACTACAGAAGTGATGTTCAGTTTTTTTTTTTTTTTTTTTTTTTCCAACCACTACTCGAACATCTTAGAGGAGCGTCATTGTCCAATTTGTGTCCCTAAATGTTACTCATTCATTTACTGATTAACATGCCTTTCTGAAGGATGAAAATATTTAGTAGCAACCATTGAGTTTTATGAGCGTCACACTTATTGGGGGGAGAGGGTGTTAAGGGGGTGGGGTTGAGGGAGGGAAGATGTTGAGGGGAAGGAAAGTATTGGAAGTTTTTCTGGTGTGTGTCTGAGGCGTGTTTGGGATCTGTCTGAGGTGCGTGTGGTGTGCATCTAGGGTGTGCCTTGAGATGCGTGTGGTATACATATGGGGTGTGTCAGAGGTGCGTGTGGTGTGCATCTGGGACGTGTCTGAGATGCGTGTGGTTTGCGTCTGGAACGTGTCAGAGGTGCGTGTGGTGTGCATCTGGGATGTGTCTGAGATGCTTGTGGTATGCATCTGGGATGTCTGAGATGCTTGTGGTGTGCATTTGTGATGTGTCTGAGATGCTTGTGGTGTGCATCTAAGGTCTGTCAGAGGAGCGTGTGGTGTGCATCTGGGATGTCTGAGATGGGTGTGGTGTGCATCTGAGGTGTGTCAGAGGTACGTGTGGTGTGCATCTGGAATGTGTCTTAGTTGGGTGTGCATCTGGGACGTGTCAGAGGTGGGTGTGGTGTGCATCTGGAATATGTCTGAAGTGGGTGTGACGCACCTTGGACGTGTCATAGGTGCGTGTGGTGTGCATTTGGGATGTGTCTGAAATGCGTGTGGTGTGCATCTGGGACGTGTCAGAGGTGGACGTGGTGTGCATCTGGGGCGTGTCATAGGTGTGTGTGGTGTGCATCTGGGATGTGTCTGAAATGCGTGTGGTGCATCTGAGGTGTGTCAGAGGTGCGTGTGGTGTGCATCTGGAATGTATCTGAGGTGGGTGTGGTGTGCATCTGAGGTATGTCAGAAGTAATTGCGGTGTGCATCTGAGGTGTGTCTGAGGTGCGTTTGGTGTGCAACTGGGATGTGTCAGAGGTGCTTGTGGTGTGCATCTGGGATGTGTCAGAGGTGCTTGTGGTGTGCATCTGGGATGTGTCAAAGGTACATGTGGTGTGCATCTAAGGTGTGTCTGAGGTGCGTTTGGTGTGCATCTGGGATGTGTCAGAGGTGCTTGTGGTGTGCATCTGGGATGTGTCAAAGGTACATGTGGTGCGCATCTAAGGTGTGTCTGAGGTGCGTTTGGTGTGCATCTGGGATGTGTCAGAGGTGCTTGTGGTGTGCATTTGGGATGTGTCAAAGGTACATGTGGTGTGCATCTAAGGTGTGTCTGAGGTGCGTTTGGTGTGCATCTGGGATGTGTCAGAGGTGCTTGTGGTGTGCATCTGAGGTGTGTGTGGTGTGCATCTGGGGTGAGTCTAAGATGTGTATCCAAACAGAAAGGGTACATTTTAAGATATGTTTGGGTGGTGGATATGGACGGGGTGGGCTCGGGTATCAAAAGTGTCTCTTGTCTTGTATTTTTGTTTCAGGAAACCATTTCATTCTTCTCGCCTTTAGGTTAACTTCTGTTTAGCTTATTTTATTCCAGCGAGGATATACCAGTAAGACATTTAAAATGGATACATATAATTATGTTCGCATCTTGTCATTTCATACCGTTGGCATACAAACTCTGGACACGCACAGACATGCTACAACATTTTGGAATTTGATATGCACTGCTTTAGCTTCAGATATTCATTCCCGATCGCAGGGACAGAGTTTTTTTTTTTTTTTTTTTTCCGTTCTTTATTCGCAGTGAATATAACATGAGTTCCATTATATTTTAGTGTTTATCAAATGCTGATTGTCTGCTGAGAAGGACATGCGTTATGTGCGAGTAAGAGAATGTGCAAAGCAACAGACCGCTCAGTAATTATGATTAACTAATTATTAGTTTTTATATTCCAGTTTTTGTGTCTAAAAGGGATAAAGGGAATTTAGAACCAATATGGTGGAGTTAACCGGCGGCTTATTCTCACTGGCAAAGGAGATTTCGTCGCTCTTTTGTTTTTTCTTTCATATTACACCGTAATGATCCCTTGTTAGTTATTTATATTATTTCATTATCTGTATAGCCTGTATCAGCAGCACACTAGCGAGTTTTATGGTGAAATGTTGAAACTCGAACGTTGAGGAGGAATTATTACAATATTAGCCAACAAGCATACGTTCTTCCAAGCTCCCGTCTTCCGTTCCTGCCTCACCTTGGGCGATACGGCGTCGTCACTCTCTGGGCTGAAAGGTATGTCCTGCTTCACCTGGTCCGCGTAGGGGCCCATCAGCAGCTGGAAAGTAAGATCTGAAAAAAAAAAAATATGTATATATATTCTTAAAAATTTTAACTATCTGCTGTCTAAAACGTAACAGTATGTGAGATTAAACTACCTCCCCTGCAAGTAAGAAGGAATGTTGCCTCCCTTGCATTACTGTATTTTACAGATATTTTTTTGGCAAATGCTCAGACGAAGTTGCGTCCATGGTGCCACCTCTCCATGCCTTCCCTCGTGCTACACGGGCATCTGGTAGCGCTCATGACTGGAATGTCACTCAACCATATTGCAGAACTTCTGCCTATCAGAATTCTTTCATTCCCCGAACTGCATCTCTCTGGAACTCGCTTTCCCAGAGTTGTTTTCCTCCAAATTTCAACCCACAACTGTTCAAGTCTAACTGTTACAGATATTTTATGAATAGAGGACACCAGTAATCTGGTGTATGGATTATTTTTTTTCCCCATTTGTTTTTCCTTCCTCCGTTCTGTTATTTAAAAAAAAAAAAAAATTGAGTATTACCTCCGCCAACGAAGCTGGAGGAGGTATTCACATATATTGCTTGCAGAAATCGAAAGATTCGACAAGGATGCTGGTCAGTTCCGTATGTTTGTCTGTCTGCTCTCTGCAGGTCACAATTTTGCGCCAATCATTCTAAAAAAAAAAAAAAAAAAAAAAAAAGTCAGAAGGTAGGTATCCATAAACCCTGGAAGCCAATTGTTTGTCATCAAAATCTTTCAAAGGCCCTTGGCTGGGTGGGGGGTTGAAACCCCTCAGTGGCCGTGGGTCCGGAAATCGTCGGGACCTAGTGGCTGGTCCAAGCACCAATATTTCAGATTTCGAAAATCTATTTTTTATCCCTACCAAATTGATGAGAAACGCCTGGCGCACCTGGTAATGCAATTTTTAGCTTCCTAAACCCTTCCTGTGCTTCGCAATGAAGCACGAAAATTTTCGCCAAATGGCTGTATACACGTCGGTGAAAACTAAGCAGACAATCGGATCCATTCGGCAAGTGCTGTACTGCCCACACGCCGGTGAAAACTAAGCAGACATTTGGGGGGGGGGGGAAGAGGGAGAGGATCCATCTGGCAAGCGCTCTGTCTATGGCAGTCTCATCTGTTTGTCCACACGATATCTCCAAAAGTTCTCAATGAATTTCAATTTTGTGGAAGGGTGGACTATGGGCCAAGGAAGAATTGGTTAAAGTTGGGGGCGTACCCAGATCCGGATCCTGTCGCACAGTATCTCCGAAAGTTCTCAATTAATTTCAATGATATTTTGTGGAAGAGTGGGCCATGGGCCAAAAAAAGATTTGATTAAATTTGGAGGCGGATCCGGATTCGGATCCTATGTATCCCTCAAAATATCTCGAAAAGTTCTCAATTAATTTCAATAAAATTTCTCTTTTTGTCTTCATATTGACTTTTGAAGGAAAAAGTTTATTTGAGCGAGAGCGAAAAATCTAACGTTAGGTTAGCTCCAGAAGTATATTGGCTTCCATTTGCCTGTGATTTTTACTTAAGTTCGTAAACAAACCTCGAGCTGTCTCATCAGGATGGCGTACTGTGAATTAGATTTCTAATTTCTTTCGATTCCTTGTGACGAAACTGTAGTGCAACGTACAGTGTTACTGTCATTTTAGTGAGATCACCCCGAAACTCAAGTGCAAGTGGAAGTCAAGATGAATCCTTGAAATCTTTCAAAAAAAAAAAAAAAACTCTTCCTTGATGTGCAAATCGGTCTTGTAATATTGACAAACGTTCGAATATTTGAATCCCGGGAACTTGGTTAGAAATGTGTCATACAGAAATCAGGGATGGCCCGACCGGGAGTGTGGGGGTGGGGAGATCACCCCCCAATGTTTGTTTCTGAGTTGGTAAGAAAAAATATAGAGTTGATAAAACTCATAAAAGGAGAGGTCTCCGAGAGGACAAAATATTTTTTGAAATAATTTTATATATATATATATATATATATATTTTTATATATATATATATATATATATATATATAGAGAGAGAGAGAGAGAGAGAGAGAGAGAGAGAGAGAGAGAGAGAGAGAGAATACAAAATACCCAAGTTTTCCTTCTGTCAGAATAGTCTAAGCCAAAATCAAGTATCGGTACAGTATTAACCAATGTGCCTGGACCTGGACCCCCTTCTCCCATGGGACGGTGGCAAGGGGGTGGGGAGG
This sequence comes from Coenobita brevimanus, assembly GCF_032717465.1. Lineage (NCBI taxonomy): Eukaryota > Metazoa > Arthropoda > Malacostraca > Decapoda > Coenobitidae > Coenobita > Coenobita brevimanus. Next base: position 41,408,861 of record NC_137046.1, read on the forward strand.
GGAGGTTGGGGCAAATTTGACACTCTTGCTACTGGTCTGGTCATAAATAATTAACTCCAAATGTCATGACTGGTGAATTTGTTTAATCAGACTGCTAGATAATTTACATGGTGTCTATTTTCTTGTCAACAGTAATTCAGGCTTGGGTCCAAGTTGTGGCTTTAAGTACAAGCAGGGATGGCCTGACCGGTGGGGTGGGAGGGGAGTCACCCCTCAGTACTTGGCTCAGAGTTAGTCAAACGTTCACACAGTTGGACAAAAAAAAAAGGGGGGGGGACTTTTTCCAACAAATTGAGTAGGGTATATTGTGAAAAGAATATTCACAGTTAAATCATCAAGGTGTATTTACAGTGTGAGTGTATTTTATATATATATATATATATATATATATATATATATATATATATATATATATATGTGTGTGTGTGTGTGTGTGTGTGTGTGTGTGTGTGTGTGTTATCCTAGGGCTATTTTTTATTCTTAAAATAGTAGAAATGCTATATATATCTAATTTGTTGGTCAATTACAGTATGTTCTAGTTGGTCAAAAAAGGGGCGAGTTTATCAAATATGCTGCGAGTTGGTCACAGCTAACATTACCCCCCCCCCCATCACAGGCTCTTCTGGCTATCCCTGCCAAAAATCAATCTTACTTAGGCTAAGTGATAGAACGTGCCGAAGGTGAGTAATATGTAAATCAAAACGATATCAAGATCATATTCTTTAATCTTGTTTAATGTGGTTATTCTGGAAGAGTAATGGGTATTTTTGCTTGACTCTTAGTGCTGTGAATGTACGCGTAATAATTCGGAGGCAGTCACTTGATTTTTTTTTTTTCTACTGTTTCCAAATAGCTTGAATTTTGGAGATATGAATCACCTATGTTGGTAAGGAAGAATGTTCCAGTGTCTGCCATTTCTTTTATCAGTTCAAAGGTAAGTGATTTACTTCATCTGAATTCTTGTTGTACATTCTGTGGAAACTCCCAACTCTATTTATTTATTTTGTTTAGTGATTAGCCTACACACTCCAACACTCGGAAATGTCTTTGAACACCAAGCAGGAAGGTTACGTGAGGGCTAAGGGATACATTGACGTATACATTAGGTAAGAGTTATATTGAGTACAATTACACAGTAAGGGAACAGGACACTACATGAGGGAAAAAAAAAGGGGGGGGGAGGGGAATAACAAATACAGTATAAATAGCAAATTTATTATAGTTTTTCATCTCCTCGTTTTCTGTGTTACCAGTGGAACTAGTTTTCTTTAACAGGCGATTTTTAGCTATGACGTTGATATCCACTTCAGACTCTTCCCTCATCGAAAACGTTCGTAGATGCAAATCAGTTACATGCCCAGACAATTTGTAGGCGGGCAGGGGCTCTATATAAAAAAAAAGGTGGGGGGGGGACCTGGCTCCTCGTCAGTTACTAATGGAGAGAGAGAGAGAGAGAGAGAGAGAGGGAGAGAGAGAGAGAGAGAAAATATCAGTAAAACAGGGCACTTTTCAAACGACGGGGCAAAGGGACGAAATCTATCCTCTTTAAGCTTTACCTGTGCACGCCTTTGATGCAGATATAAAACTAACACATTAACCGTACCCTCCCGGTTTTTTCGGCCCCCCCCCCCTATTTCATGAAAACCCGATTAATTTTTTTTTTTTTTTTTTTTTTTTTTTTTTTTTTGCTCAAGGATTCTCTTTGGTGAAAACTAGTGAAAATCACCAAGAAAGTTGCTCATGTCACTCCTAAGGTGGTTCTCCCCTCACCTCAGCCAGGTGTTCTGTGGCCGGGCCGGTGCAGCTGCTCCGTTTTCTACAGTTGGAAGGAGGAGGGTAACTAATCAAAACCAACCTAAATAAATATATTTACATTTACTTGCTACAAAAGTACATATACAGCAACAATATTGTGGTATATGTAATGAAAAAAAAAAATGGGTGAAACTAACATTGGTTCATAACGGTACCAACCATATATCGCCGATTTCTGGCACACTTGACTAGCTGATACTGTTGTTTCCACTACCATAAATACTAGAGGAAGGGTTCACGCGTCTGCCTGCCACGAATCACCCTCGAAATTTGAAAATTGTGCACGCAGTGTGCCATGCAATTGCGAATCGTACGGCGTATGACGATGGGTCAACGGCGGCTCCTATGGACCGTTGTACGACGTACGACGATGGGAGGGTACGGGTTAAAAGAGATGTCCACTTTGGAGCCAGATAAGTTTAAGTTATAATAACCGAACTGAAACTTAACAAATTAATCACACTGTGCTGGCCGACATTCGATCTCAGGTCCCCGCGCTTCATAGGCACGCACGTTACCACTGAGCCAAAGAGATAATCCCTGCTTTGCCTCTAAGCAACATGGACTTTTATACACACCATTACATCACTCTTTTCTCCCCTTAGTGATTAATTTGGTCATTTTCGAACACACGGTAGCGTAGCATCGGAGGCCACCACTGGGGGAGCTGCGGACCACAGCATACAGGTCATCCCCTGGATGTAAGTACTAAGATGCTGTCAACAACATCATTGCCTTCCAAGCCCCGCCTTACATCCCACCGCTGCCACCAAATGTGGCAGCGGACTGAAACTTATCAAATTAATCACACTGTCCTGGCCGAGATTCGATCTCAGGCCCTCGCGCTTCATAGGCACACACGTTACCACTGAGCCATAGAGGGGATCCCTGCTTTGCCTGTAAGCAACACGGACTTTTATACACACCGTTACAAAGTTGACTCATATCAGGCTAGGATTGAATGTGTGGAAGTCAGCTGGAAGCTTCCTTAATTCAAATAAGACCAATAAACATTACTACATGCAGTTCTTTAAGATGAAAATCGGAAAAAATTTCCATTACCGGTATGTACAAAATGTTTATAACCACATAAGATCTCTGGGAGGCAATATTTTGAGTTCATCAGTTACACCACACCCTAACAGTGATGTGACGATAGAGATGGTGGGTGAGGAGGTACTGTCTCTTCCCTCCACAAGTGAGAGTCGTGGAGCTGGTCGTAAGTCTGTATATGGATTCCAGTTGTTACTGAAAAAAAGAGACCTTTACCCCTTATTACTCCCCAGTCACGATCACTTCATTACCTCACTGTATCCCAGCATCATCAGGTTAATAACTTGACTGTACCAAACTTGACTCAGTTCAACATTACCACTCTTTGTCACCTAAACCCAGTCCTGTCTGACTTCACATACCCCACCCAACCCTAAAACCATTTTGACATCAGCTAATTTCACTTCGTCTTATCTACCAGCCTTAGTTAACCTAACCCCATATAGTTTAGCTTAATCCGCTTTTCCTAGTCTAATACACCCAAAACTCACTTGACTCCTCATCTTCACTCTTCTTATTCTATTCTAAAAGAGTGCATGTCATAGCTATAGCATTCCCTATAGCAAGACCGTAAAAAAATCAGTAAGATAACCCAATTCCATGACCCAAACCCACTTGACTCACCCTAACGTAACCCAACCCCATTTCAGATTATTTCACCCATTCTTTACTGTACTGCCCTCGTCACCAAACCTTACCTTCGCACAACCCAGACCAAACCAACTGACCTACTCTTAGCTAATTTAACTAAAATTCACATAACCTCCATACTTTATGTAATCCCATCAACTGATCTCCCCAAACCCCACACCACTTATCCTCACCTTTATACTACTGACCTAGCCTACCCCTCTTCACCGCACCTTACCTCATTCCATCTAGCCCTCCCTTTCCTGCCTTGCATCTGCCCTATCCTTCCTTAACCCACCATACTTTGCTCTGCTTTACCTTGCCGTACCCTGTCTCACCTTACCCTGCCTTGCCTCGACCTCTTTCACTCTGCCATGCCCTGCCCTTCCTTCACTGCACTGTCCTGCCTTGCCCTATACTTACCCTCACTACCTTACTTGTCTCTGTCCCTGTCCTGCCATTCTTTACCGTACCTTACCCTTCCCTGCGTTACCATACCTTTCTCTGCCCTACCTTGTTCTAAATACCCAACCCTGCCCTGCCTTATCCTCCCCTTCCCTCTCCTGCCCATCCCTGTCTTACCCCATCCTGCCCTAACATGATTAATTTCACCTAACCTCACCTCACCTCTGTTCTTCTGCTTCAGGTCGTCCACCTGCTGATGGAGTCCTGCAAGGAGCGATGTGTGCGTGGCCTTCAGCTCGGCCAAGTCGTGCTCCAGCTGCCCTGCCACCGCCCAGCCCCCACACCCGCACCGCCGACCCTACAGGCACCACAGCATACAGGTAAGATCAGACAACAGCATGACATAGGGATGACAGTGAGTGATGAAGAGATAATTTTGATGAAGTAGTTTGTGGAATAATTTTGGAGTAGGAAATGAAATGATTTGGTGAGTGTCAGAAAATTATAGTTGGTTTGCATTTACCTAATAAAACTTGACCACTCCCACAACCTGAATAGACAGCAGCAGGAGAATGAACTAGGAGTATTGGATAAGGTGGTATCATTTTTGACAACTCGTCCTATACCATTACGCGAGAATCAGCCCAGTTGTATGTTTTCTTTCTGTGTGTCTGTGCCATAACCCCTTCTAGGCTATTTGTTGGATTTGGATGAAACTCCCCAGTTGAGTTCGTTTGGTTACACCCAAAGTCTTCCACTGCATACAGCTTTTCAACCGTCATTTTTAGGAGGGGTCAGCCCTCTCACCAAATTAAAAATTCTCAGATATACTGAAAAGAGGGCAGATATGGCATTGATATCTTAGTGCATGCTGTACAGTGGACTTTCATTCTCAATGAGATATTTGGGGAGCGTGACTCCCCGATGATTTGGGGGGGGGGGGGCAGTCATTTCCCTTCTCACAAATGAAAACGATTAGAAGTAGGGGAAAGTGAGCACGTGAATTTCAATGAAACTTCTCAGGTCAGTTCGTCTTGTTGTTTGATAATTTCTGTCACTATATAGAATTTTCCACAACTATTTATTGGGAGGGTCACTCCCTTCCAAAACTTATAAAAGGATACAAAATAAGGGAAGAAGGGCAGACATCGGTTTAATATCTTATTACCTGTTGTAGAATGGACTCCCATCCGCCAAGTATTACTGCTACTACCACTGCTGCTGCTGCTACTACTACTACTACACTACCACTAGTACTTAGTAATAGTAGTACTAGCAGTAGTAGTAGTAGTATAGTGTATCCTGGGATATCACCTTATGGCAGCAAATATATCTCATTACTCTAGACAGATATCTCATCATGCCTAAGCCATCCCGGACGTCTTTTTTGACGCAGCAGTACTATTTGTAATTTTTTCAAATCGGAATACATATCGCCAGACTGAGTATGGAGTTTCCATGCTTAACTCTGAATGCACTGGAGAAACTGCACATCTACTTTATTTGTTATAATTGGAGGAGGATGTAACTTGGATATTTGCTACTGACTTTTTTATGACGAGCCTTTCGCAGTCAGTTTAAAGAGTTAAGAGGAAGGATGGGATTTGGGTGTATTGGTGCTGTGATGATGATGATGAGGGGCAGTTTGAGATGATTTGGGCATGTAGAGAGGATGGAGGGTGACAACTGGGTGCGGAAAATGTGAAGTGTGAACGTCTGGGATAGAGTTGCGAGAGGCGACCGAAAAAGACCTGGGACGAGGTCATAGAGTGTGACCTCAGGGATAAGAGATTGATTAGGGAGGCTGCCAGGGATCGAGCAGCGTGGAGAGCTGCCATTAGGTGACCAAGGCCGACCCAGGCAAGCATGCTGGAGCCTTTATAAACAATACGAACTCACACGATCTTAAATACAAGATGCCACATTATATGGAAGTACGAGAATATGAGTAAACGAGAGAGCATGGTGTGCAGTGGGAGGATTCATTGTTACTGAGTCGAGACAGTAAAACTGACTCCAGCTATGTTCGGTCTGTGGGACTTGATAGGGCTCCCCTTCCGTTTGGAGGCTCCCTCTTGAATTCAATTATATATATATATATATATATATATATATATATATATATATATATATATATATATATATATAAAGGAAATAGTTATCCTCTGATTCGGAATAATGATTATTAATGTTCCCATGATGTAGGCAGAACACTACGTGCAGTATTATCGTACTGTCGTACTGTGTGTTCATAGTACAGGTAATTAGGGTTGGTTGGCTACGTAAGGGAAATCCCCATATAATACTTTTCACAGGGTCTCCTAAAATCTAGATTCGTCACTAAGATACAGACAGGCCTGGAAGTTTGTCGAAGCCACACGTGAGGATCGGGGCGTGTTGCAATGGCTGGAGAGACAAAACGTTAGCTAGACAGATAGATCGAAAAATTGAAAGTGATGAATATAGTTAGTTATGAATCTATCTATCTATCTATCTATCTATTGCCAGACGCCTCAATCCCGTTTGGGGTGGCCACAAACAAATCGCCTCCAAGTCGCCCTGTTCCCCGCCATTTCACTGCCCTGCTCCCAACTCACACCCGCCTCTCTCATATACCTCTCCACCCCATCCCTCCATCTCATCCTCGGCCTCCCCCTCCCTCTTCCCCCCTCCACCTCACTCACACTCTCTTCGTCAGTCTTTCACCCTCCATCCTCTCCACATGGCCAAACCACCTCAGTGTGTTCCTCATAACGCTTCCTATCACATCCACATCCACACCACAACGCTCCTTTATATCCTCATTCGTCAGCCTGTCTCTCCATGTGACTCCACAGGCTCCTCTTAAATAACTCATTTCCACTGCTCTCACTCTTGACCTATGTCCTTCCAACAACGTCCAAGCTTCACTTCCGTACGTTAGAGTTGGTATCACAATACTGTCATGTAGTAACTTTTTCACTTCCATGCTCACTTCCCTGTTTCTTATCACTGCTTTCAAAGAACCAGCAACCTTTCTTCCCTGCTGTACCCTTTCAAGCACTTCACCCTCCAAACCTCCATCCTTACTCATCACACTACCCAAGTACTTAAACGTACTCACATTTTCCAATTCCTCACCATCCAACCTCGCTGTCCATTCACTGACTTCTCCTCTCTCAAAGACCATCACTTTACTCCGCTACATTCACCTTTAGATTCCGTTTCTTACACACTCTCCCAAACTCATCCACCAAGCCTTGCAGCTCCTCTTCGTCTTCACTCAACAACACAGTATCATCTGCAAACAACAGTACAGGGAGTTTCCAAACACTATCCTCTCTCACCAGGGCCACTCCAACATCCACTACTCTACCTTGTACCTCTTTTATTACCCCATCCATGTACAGATTGAACAACCGTGGAGACATGACACATCCCTGTTTCAACCCAACCTTCAAAGAGAAAAATTCACTTAGTTCACCATCCACACTCACTGCAGCCTTCGCACCATCGTACATACTCTTCACAGCATTCAACAACTTCCCATCTACTCCATATATTCTTAACACTTTCCACAATCCTTGTCTATCCACCCTGTCATATGCTTTCTCCAAATCCATGAAAGCCGCATACAGCTTCTTTCCCTTCTCTAGAAACTTTTCCACTAAAGATCTAAGAATGAAAATCTGATCTACACAACCTCTTCCCTTCCTAAAGCCTCCCTGTTCTTCTCCAACTAATTTCTCTGTTCTTTCCCTAACTCTGTCAATAAGTATCCTACCATAAATATATATGAATATATATTTACCAAAAAGATATAAATGATATATGGATCATCATCATCATCATCATCATCAAATCCTGTGTTGCCCCATGAGAAGCGTAGGAGCTCGGGGCTAGGCAAGTTGGTCCTGACATTTAAGATGAGTGACCAGCCTCACTCATCCCTGAGTGGCATTACGTGAGCTATAAACCCCAACCGCCCCTTGGATATAAACCTTCACAGGCCCAATCCGATTGGAGCGCCTTAATTACCCACTAAACCACCAGGCGCCATAATTTGGGTATATGGTTACCACCTAGAGTAGTAAATGGTTTCCTGGTGTACAGGAAACCATTTGGCTTGTCACTCATTGTAGAGTCACCCATACGCAGAAGGAAGAGGAAAAAAGTGAAGGGAAAAAAGACAGAAGAGGGAGTGTAGAGTCACCCGTAGGCATAAGGAAGGGGAGAGAATGAAGGAAAGAAAGAAGAGGACGGAAGGAAAGAAGGAAGGAAGGAAGGAAAGGGCAGTTACCCGAGAGCAGCACTACATCGAATGAGTGGATGGTGAGCGCCCCCACCTACCGCTAACAGATAGATACTTAGCGAAATTAACAGACATACAGATAGATGCTTAGCTAAGTTAATAGATACGTAGATAGCTAGATACTTATCTAATTTGAGAGATAGATACATGCGTAGCTAAACAGAGAGACTACAAGATACAAAGACAGAGATAACTAGGTAGCTAGATAGATAGTCAGACAAACATATGGATAACTAGACGGACAGAGAGGTGCTCACCAAATTATTCTTATCATCAGTCTTGCGGAGTCGTCTTTCTTTATCAATGCTTTCTGCGTTCCTGGAGAGTCTGGTGGGGGGGGTGGGGGTCAGCTTGGTGATGATAGCGCTGGACTGTTGCTGTTGTTGTTGCTGCTGCTGTTGTTGTTGCTGCTGCTGCTCACCCCACGTAGGGCCGCCTCCCCCCGCCAGGTGAGGGGAGAACACGCCCATGCCCAGACCTGAGGGGGATCGCTCTATGGTCACGCCTTTGTCCGTCATGGCGCCAGTTCGAAGGACTCGGTTAATCGTTTGGTTACTGCAGGAGTCTGTTAGGTGCACGAAATCGCTTGAATGCGACCGAATTCTTAATATTTGGCCAAGACGATGCTCTAGTTTCTAACCTTTTTATGTCGCAGCAGATGTCTCCGAGTTAGATATACAACTGGTTGACTTTGGCCTAAGTGTAATGCAGAGCTCTTAATAATCGGTGAAGACAATATCTTGGATAAATCAGATATTTATTCCTGCTGCTGGTGTCACCGGGTTCAGTAAAACTGAGGTAGGGAGGATAGCATTGAAATTGGTTTCGTCAGTACATGAACAGACTTTGATATTAGGCCGTTGGTTCAGATTTTTGTTTTTCTTATTTTCTTCCGCAAATCTAAGTCGCTTGGTCCCTATACGAGATGACAGTGGGTATTTGAAGAGATTTTTCGCCTTTGACAGAGTATGATGTAGAGGCAGGTTTTGGAAGGTAATTTTATATTACTATGTAGGTCTAACTTTCTGTCTTCTTCCACGCCATAACAGTGGATATTTTAAGAGATTATTGACCTTTGACCTAAGATGAAACTGAGAACAAGATCTGGGAATTAGATTTCTCAACAAAATTCTCACTGCCCAAAAATATACTCTCGTTCAGTTTTCTTGCAGTTATTTCAGTTACTCGAGTTTAGCACGCAGTAACACTAATATATATTTATTAGAATAATATTTGGCTTTGGTAGGAGAGTATATTGGTCACACAGATGAAATAGATAAAAGTGTAAAGGATTCCTTTCGTGAAGAGATAAAACGGAGTTTTTCAGAGGAGCACCGCCAGAGGGCATCACACACGGCGCTTGAGGTAAATTGTGATCAGTGAGGGCGCGGGAAATGAACACTCAGCCCCACAAACAAATCGGCACATCGGTCGCTGAAGTCGAAGGTCGGACTGGCGAAGTGGAAATGAGAGGTTGGTGTTTGGCAGTGTCTAGGCGCCCTCACTTCTCAGGCGGTGATGTGACTGCATCTGTATGTTGGCGGGGATGACGTCACGGTTCTTTCGGGGCGCTGAGGGTAAATGCACCAATGACGGGGATCTTTGAAGGAGACGTCACGATGCTTTTGGAGAAGTGCATGAAATAAACTACTAGTGATAGAGGTTATAGATGATGACGTCACGGTGCGTCCAGAGATTCGTGTTTTACCAGTGACGGAGATTTTAACTGATAACGGCACGATGATTCTACAGATTTTTCTAAAGTGGACCAGTGATGGGGCTTAAACCATGACGTTAAACAGCTTCCAGAGATGCGCGAACAGCTGATGATGTCACGTAGTTTCCAGAGATTCCTGGACAAAAAAGCACCAATGAAGGGGGAACTCAGTGACGTCACAACAGTTCAGAATCAAAATACAACTCTAGCTTCACTCTAAAGCACCTTCTGTTATCAAAGCTAGCAGTAAGATTTTCTGGGGAAATAAGATGAGTCAGAGGGTTAGGCTGGCAGGAGGGACTTTGGGACACGGGAAAACGGCGAGAGAAGGAGTCATACGAAAACCTATACAAACAAACTCCTAGGAAGTGTAAAATATAGTCTGAATGCTATGTTTTAGAGAGAACTGGCTCCTCGCACGGTGCATCCTTTCCATGACACCCTCGCCTAGGTGATATGCAGCTGATAAAGTCGCCATGAAGGGGGCATACGAGACAGGGAAGGGACTATCTGATTATATAAATATTATCTGGGAGGCGATGCGAAGTAAGGTTTGTGCATGACTAAGAAGGCTAGTGTGTGTGTGTATGTGTGTGTGTGTGTGTGTGTGTGTGTGTGTGTGTGTGTGTGTGTGTGTGTGTGTGTGTGTGTGTGTGTGTTGCTAGTTTATCAAAGGAAGAAAACTCAGCGTAACGGAGGTGATGATGTATGTGATGTGTACGTGTTTGTGTGTGCGTGTATGTAAGTAAACGGTTGGAGCTGGGTGAGTCTTCTTGACGTCACTCGTTGAGTCTCTTGATCCTTCTGCTGTCTGCAAGGAAAGACAAAGAAAATTATTACTATTGATATTATCAGCACTGTCATCCATTATCATCGTCATCATCACCTTTATCAAATTATCATTATAATCTCATTTACCATCATCTTAACCATCATCATCATCATCATCATCATCGTCATAGCCACCATCACCTTAACCATCATCATAATCATCATAGCTACCATCACCTTAACCATCATCATCATTATCATAGCTACCATCACCTTGACCATCATCATCATAGCTACCATCTCCCCATCATCATCATCATCATCATCATCATAGCTACCATCACCTTAACCATCATCATCATTATCATAGCTGCCATCACCTTAACCATCATCATCATAGCTACCATCATCATCATTATCATAGCTACCATCACCTTAACCATCATCATCATCATAGCTACCATCACCTTAACCATCATCATCATAGCTACCATCACCTTAACCATCATCATCATAGCTACCATCATCATCATTATCATAGCTACCATCACCTTAACCATCATCATCATCATAGCTACCATCACCTTAACCATCATCATCATAGCTACCATCATCATCATTATCATAGCTACCATCATCATCATTATCATAGCTACCATCACCTTAACCATCATCATCATAGCTACCATCACCTTAACCATCATCATCATAGCTACCATCACCTTAACCATCATCATCATCATCATAGCTACCATCACCTTAACCATCATTATCATCATCATAGCTACCATCACCTTAACCATCATTATCATCATCATAGCTACCATCACCTTAACCATCATCATCATCATAGCTACCATCACCTTAACCATCATCATCATAGCTACCATCACCTTAACCATCATCATCATCATAGCTACCATCACCTTAACCATCATCATCATAGCTACCATCACCTTAACCATCATCATCATCATAGCTACCATCACCTTAACCATCATCATCATCATCATAGCTACCATCACCTTAACCATCATCATCATCATAGCTACCATCACCTTAACCATCATCATCATCATCATAGCTACCATCACCTTAACCATCATCATCATCATCATCATAGCTACCATCACCTTAACCATCATCATCATCATAGCTACCATCACCTTAACCATCATCATCATCATCATAGCTACCATCACCTTAACCATCATCATCATCATCATAGCTACCATCACCTTAACCATCATCATCATCATCATAGCTACCATCACCTTAACCATCATCATCATCACAGCTACCATCACCTTAACCATCATCATCATCACAGCTACCATCACCTTAACTATCATCATCATAGCTACCATCACCTTAACCATCATCATCATAGCTACCATCACCTTAACCATCATCATCATCATCATAGCTACCATTACCTTAACCATCATTATCATCATCATAGCTACCATCACCTTAACCATCATTATCATCATCATAGCTACCATCACCTTAACCATCATCATCATCATCATAGCTACCATCACCTTAACCATCATCATCATCATAGCTACCATCACCTTAACCATCATCATCATCATAGCCACCATCACCTTAACCATCATCATCATCATAGCTGCCATCATCGTTACCATCACCTTAACCATCATCATCATCATCATGATTCATATTATTACATTTTAATGAACATCACCACAATCTTCACAATCAGTTATTATCACCATCCTCCTCTTCCTCCTCCTCCTCATCATCATCATCATCATCATCATCATCATCATCACAGTTACCATCACCTTAACCATCATCATCATCATCATGTTTGTGTCATTATATCTGGTCAAGGTCATCTTCAAAAACAGGACAATGAAAATACAGAAGGCTAAATCATCGTCAGTGTATCAAACCTAATAGCACACACATCCATTCATTTGTCAGAAATCTAGCAAAGGACACGGTAACAAACAATCCCATTTTACCCCCTCTGAGGTGTAGGGTCCCGAGGCTGGGCTACTGATAGTCCAGCACATTTAAGGACAGATGACCAGCCTACTTCCCGTGGTGGCATTGCATGATCAAACGAACCTTCAGTCACTTCCTCGAGATGGAGCCTGTGCACGGCCATCACTCCTACTGGTACTGTACGTCCCTACTGCTTGACCACCAAGCTCTCTTAAAATACGTAAAAGGTCTAAAAATACGCAAAACATGTAAAAAGACAAATACGTATGCAGTCTAAAACTAACAGATAATGATGATAATAATAATGATAATAATAATAATAATAATAGTAATAGTAATAGAAGTAGTAGTAGTAGTAGTAATAATAATAAAAATAAGAAGAAGAAGAAGAAGAAGAAGAATAGTAATAATAATAATAATAATAATAATAACGACAGCAACAACATAAGTAACAACAGCAACAACAATACAGCACTCAGAGGGCTCATACCTCCGCCAGCGCCTATACCAGACAACTCAGATCACCACCAAAATTTAATCACCTCTTCCTTGGCCCATGACCCATATATCCACATTTCATTGAGATCCAGCCTTAATTTTTTATATATCTTGTGAACAAATAGACAGACAAACAGAAACACAGGTGAATACATAACCTCCTCCATTTCCGTTAGCGGAGGTAAAAAAATATATATATACATTTACTTAATCAATGCTCATAGGTGATGTTATCGAAAAGACTTGGCACTAGGCCCCTCATTAAGAGGGTCTCTTCTCAACATGATATAAAATCATCGGGGTAGCCAAAAAAAAAAAAAAAAAAAAAAAAAAAGCCTAATCGAGGTGAAGAAGGGGTCTCGAAAGCTGAATAAAAAAACGGTGGTGTGGCTGTTGCAAGAATAAAATACAGAAGGAGTCCTCGCAGTAAAGGGGTGGGTGGAGACTGAAGGAACAGGGGCACCTATTAATAACTGCAGCTGGTGGCAGGACAGGTGTGAACGTATGGCCGACCTGCGTGTGTGTGTGTGTGTATGTGTATGTATGTGTGTGTGTGTGTGTGTGTGTGTGTGTGTGTGTGTGTGTGTGTATGTGTGTGTGGAAGGGGGAGGGAGTAGGATTTGTTTTAATATTGGGTGGTATTTTGGTGTATGTGGAAGGACTTGAAAGACTGTGATGTACAGGCATGGTAAATTTCGACTCTCTCTCTCTCTCTCTCTACTATATATATATATATATATATATATATATATATATATATATATATATATATATATATATATATATATATATCTTACTATCACACATTAGCAGCTGGCTGTTGAGGGCTGTATTCTTGTTAACTTAGGAGATTCCACACCACCTCTTCCCCAGCAGTTTACTGTACCTAGGTTGTTGCCCCTTAATATGGTCTTATGTGTTATTAATGCAATCACACTGATGTTCAAAAAAGATGTATCAATGATATACAGGAAGAGTTTAAGGTTCAGTATACAAAATTAATTGCTAAGGAAGTAGCTCTGCGTAGTGCCCTATCCTGACGATAATACGACTGGAAGACACACGCAAACTGATAGGACACACGCACGTACACACATGTGCGTTCACCTCATTCGTACACTGGCGTACACACAAAGACACACACTGAAATACTCAGACACATGTAGAATGAGTATACAGTATGCCCTCACTGTCATTCGCCGACCTTCACGCATAACGACACACATAGAAAGACATGCAGACTTGCACACACACTGCGCATACACACAGTCTGACTTACACACATAAATAAAGTATAACGACACTCGTGTAAAAGGATAAACATGATCCCCATTACCCAGGCATTTTATTGCTGATCTTTTCTTGGGCACAGTCTTTCTTCCTTTCGTCCGTGAGAAGATATATTAATAATGTTAATTCCGAATTCAAAGAAAGACTAAATTTAAGACATCCAGAATACCTATACTTTGTCATGAAAAATATTAGGCGAGGCCGGGCAGTGGAGAGAGAGAGAGAGAGAGAGAGAGAGAGAGAGAGAGATTTGACTCCTTCCATCAGTAGGAGAGTGTTGTATTTTTATAGTTAAACAAATCGATTGGCAGTGGCATGATTATATTACGAGACGTCATCGTACTGAAGGGGTGAACTTGGTCATTTCATTATTATTTTTATTATTTACATTAACAACAACAACAACAACAACAACAACTACTACTACTACTACTACTACTACTGTTACTACTACTACTACTACTGATGCTGGTGCTGCTTTTTCTGCTACAACAAAAACAGCAGCAGCAGCAACAACAACAACAACAACAACTATTACTACTACTATTACTACTACTATTACTACTACTATTACTACTACAACTACTACTACTACTACAACTACTACTACTACTACTACTACTACTACTATTGCTACTTCTACTACTACTACTACTGCTACTACTACTACTACTGCTACTAGTACTACTACTACTCTACTGCTGTTATTACTACTACTACCACTACGACTACTAACAACTAGCTACTACAAAGCATCTGGTAGTCAAGAGGTGTGACACTTAGGTTTGAACGATAATGAAGTTTCTCTCTCTCTCTCTCTCTCTCTCTCTCTCTCTCTCTCTCTCTCTCTCTCGTATTTATATTCATTCAATCTTAGGTGAGAAAGAAGCGGTCAGGATGATGCAAAACACTACCAGGGACGTCTATGGGTGTGTTACCCGTAAATGGCCTGGAGTACAGTAGCCTAACCTTGGCCCCCCGCACCCTTACCACCACCACCACACCTTACTGAAATGGGTAATATGGCACTGGCTCTTGTTGCCTTTCTTCAACCTTTTCTTATGTGGGGAAAGGGGTCTGGATAATGGCGGTAATGACTTCACCCCCTGTCGTGTTATATATATATATATATAGGTAGATAGATAGAGAGGTAGAGAGAGAGAGAAATATAGATAGATAGACAGATAGATAGATACATGAATAGGTAGATAGGTAGACTGACAGATGTATAGATAGATAGACTGATTGATTGACATATATAATATATATATATATATATATGTATATATATATATATATATATATATATATATATATATATATATATATATATATATATATATATATATATATAATGATTTTGATATATAATTTTTGTAGAACAGGAAAAAAACATAAGAAATATCAAAGAAAAGTAGTGCGCGGGGGTAAAATGAGAGGCAGGGCGACCACGGAACTCCACCCCACCCTGCTATTGTAATAACGTGCAGGCCAGTGATATATCGCTTCCTGGATAGTGTCAAATAGGCAATCCACTGAAATATCCTCGCTGAGTTTTATACTGCCATTGTGACGCCGTGAAAACAGTAAGGAGAGAGAGAGAAAGAGAGAGAGGACATTGTGATGTTGTATTTGACATTTTCCCTTCAATTTTCTCATGTCCGTTTCTATTTTTGCTTCTCCGTTTCCTTCTTTTCTTCATTTTCCAATCTCCATTTTCAGTTTTCGCTATCCTGTCTCCAATTTCCATTCTCCATTTTCCACCCTCCTTTTTCTGCTATTAACCCCATAGCCAAAGGTAGAGGAGATTGTTTTCGCCTGTGTTTGTCACTCCATAAATTAACTCCTTCACAAGAACAGTTTTGTTTTATTCTGTCATGCATACCTACGGACCATTTCATTAACGTCAAAATTAAAAATAATAATAATAATAATATTTTTCTTACATATTTCTGCAGCCACTAGGCGATCTAATTTAGAGGTCACCTGTAATATGGCGCAAGATTTTTTACCTTTCTCTGCTCATATTCATTTTTTTTTTTTTTTTAAGTACGGTGACGTCTCTTTAATACATTTTTTTTTTTCTGTTACGAGATTATTTTGTTCAGTTTAGGACAACGCTCTAATGGAGAAGTAAATGGAGGGTTTATCTTTCTCCTCTAGTTCAAAGATTCTGTTAAAGTAGGAAAAAAGCTGATGTTAGCAAGAATGATATTGAAATACGTCCTTGGACTGCAGAGACTAATCTCAGGAAAGAAGTACAAGTTGATTGGAGGTTTGTAATGAAAACATTTGTGGAGTTTCCTGCTATCCTAAAGATGCAGTGAGTAACTTTGGGTGAAGTTGTACATTGAAGCAGAGGACACAGTACGTTGTTTCATTAAATAAGAGTATGGTGGAAGCTGCGTCAGTGTTTGGGAAACCTGGTGACCGGTGTCCGTAGAGTTGCTCTAAATCTAGTACAGTATTTTACTACTACTACTACTACTACTACTACTACTACTACTACTACTACTACTACTACTACTACTGCTGATAGCAGTAGTAGCAGTTGTGGTGGTGGTGTTGGTTGTGGGGTAGTTTTTATTGTTACTGGTAATGATGTTGTTGTTTTAGTTGGTCGTGGTGGTGGTGGTGTTAGCGTCAGTAATACTAACAGTAGGAGTGGTAGCTGTGCAGTAGTAGTAGATTTCCAATGCTAAATAGTCTTGTAATATATATACCATCCGGAGTTAAACCTTTCAGGTACTGTATAATATTTACCCTGAGTGACATCCTGAGCATTGCCCTCATTTCCAGTGGCCTGCACCTCACCTCTCCGTCCTTTCCTTCCTCCTCCCCCCCCTGTGTCTCAGGCAGGTCAGGTGAGGGTATAGAGATCCAGGTCACACCACGAGGACTCACACACTACTTTTTGCGGTCTCACTTGGCCTTGCGTGTGGGGGCTGTGTATGTATAGCAGAGCACCCCCACCCCACACCCACACCCCTCATTCCACACCCCGACTCCCCCCTCCCTACGCCACCTCCCACATCCTATCACCCCCCACACCCACACACCCTTCATTCTGAGCCAGCTATAGCTGACATGTACTTAGAGTGACCGGTACGAAACTGCACACTAATTATTTCTCTCTCTCTCTCTCTCTCTCTCTCTCTCTCTCTCTCTCTCTCTCTCTCTCTCTCTCTCTCTCTCTCTCTCTCTATGTATCTATTCATCTATCCATCTGTCTATCTATCTGTCTATCTATCCACTTATTCCCTGCGTGTCGCAAGAGTTGGTTAAAAGTGTAACAAATAGGAGACATAAACGTTCTTGCACGGGCTTACGTATATAAATGAATCGACCATGAAACAAGCACCCGCCAGCCTGATACAAGCAGTATCGCAGACGTTACGATAATTGAGGCCACAGACAGAACACGGATTTTTAAACCTCAAGATTCACGTAAAAAAAAAAAATATCCTCTATTTCCTCACGAACGTCGCATATGAAATATGGGGTGATGAGTATTTCGCAGGAAGGACAAGGAATCGGCGTGCAGTAGCTTCCCCAATCACTTGTTTTCCCTCCCAGTACAGATCCATTTTACGACAGGAAATGATCGTAAGTGTGGACCCTCTCGATCTTGGTCATCAGCACATATTTTTCCTCACGCCATGTTGCCTCAGGTACTAGTCTCGTTTCACGCAACGTCTCTCTTATCGTTCGCCATCTCGCTTTATCTCTTCCTCCCTGTGCCACCCTTTCGCTCTCTCTCTCTCTCTCTCTCTCTCTGCTTGGTTAATATAACCCTATGTTGTCACCCTTCCGTCACCCTCTTATCTCTTATCTCATGTTATCTTAAAATCACACGGCCAACCTCACGCACCTTCATAGATTATACTGTGACTCTTATCGCCCTAGACTCGTGTGCTTGGGAGACTCCCTGACACTTCTTTCTTAGTGACTTATTTTGCATTTTACACCTCAGAGCTGAATTATCAATGGGAGAGAGAACTTCGTAACCCCTCTTCTTAACATATTACACCTTGATATTTTCTATTGTATTGTTTGTTATATCAGCATAGTATGCATCATTAATACTCAAGTGATATTAAGTTCACACACACACAATATATATATATATATCATTCATTCATTGCCAGACGCCATGTATCCCAGACGGGGTGGCCAAGGGCTTAGAGTTAATTGTTTTACAGGGAGGGGCACTAATCCTCCACCAACCCCACTTGACGTAGGGATGCCAACAGCATCTGGTGTTCCCAGGCGGTCACCCATCCAAGTACTAACCAGACCCAACGTTGCTTAACTTCGCTGATCGAACGGGAAGCGGTGTACTCAACGTGGTATATATATATATATATATATATATATATATATATATATATATATATATATATATATATATATATATATATATTGCTGTGGAAGAGGGATCACGAAGAGTTCCAAGCCAACGAAAAAAGAACCCTCAATCTCTTGCATGTTATTTGTATCACGCTAATATCGACAGCTTCCATAAGTAACATTTATGAAAAATTTAACGTGTCATATGCAGAAATGAAATGTTAAAGTAGTGAGGACTTGGAATCCATTTAACACCACGAGAATCAAACCTTTCAAAAATGTATGTAACCCTTGGCCTTCACTTAACAGCGATGTTTCTTATCGCAGACCGTCATA
This sequence comes from Coenobita brevimanus, assembly GCF_032717465.1. Taxonomy (NCBI): domain Eukaryota; kingdom Metazoa; phylum Arthropoda; class Malacostraca; order Decapoda; family Coenobitidae; genus Coenobita; species Coenobita brevimanus. Next base: position 41,427,994 of record NC_137046.1, read on the forward strand.
TATTTTCCTCCTGCTATCTTCAGACCATCTTACTGAAGGATGGAGACACTTCGAAGTGGACTGTTTAGTTAAAGCCTTCATTAACCCCTTCACTGTTCGGGGATCTCATAAGATACATAAAATCGTTCGGTAGGTGCATGAATGAGTAGCAGAAAAAGAATGAAAGGAAGAAAGAAGTTATGTAAAAGCAAATTAAATAGAAAGATATGCTATTTTAATTAATCACCTTTCCTCTCAAAACTAATTTTCTTTTCCTCGCATTCTCTTCATGCTAGTGTTCTTTATCGCAGACTGTTCTGAACTATCTTCAGATCCCAGTACTAGCCACGTTCACCCATATAATGTTTCTTTCATTGTCAGAAAGTTTGCATGTATATACTGCATGCTATCACATTAATATTCCTTTTCGTAAATTATGCCACTCTGCCTACGGTACTTATCTGGCTATTATTCACACTCACCATTATATCTTACAGTCACAGTAGAAATCTTACATATATTTAAGAACACCCTTATCGTGGGCGAAATAGCGCCATTTTCACATCACGCTACCACTCACACGCACACTCGTATAACATGCTTACCAGGTCACCATGGCATTGACTCTCTCTCTCTCTTTCTCTCTCTCTCTCTCTCTCTCTCTCTCTCTCTCTCTCTCTCTCTCTCTCTCTCTCTCTCTCTCTCTCTCACACACACACACACACACACACACACACACACATATCTTCCAAGTCTGACATCATAATCTGACATCAGCCTTCCTAGTCAGCCGCGTGAGTCAACCAAGCCTACCGTACTGATTTAGCTTCCTGGGATGTAGCGCTATTTTAAAATCACTAGTGCCTGTGTAATGAAGCGGAGTGTGACTATAGTTCTTTCACCTTAACTTGGATCAGGTTTTTATCCTTTTACAGCTTACTTCACGTAGCTCGGTGACAGGAGACAATGATACGGCTCTGAATCTCTTTGTTAGCACTGCTTCATGATAATTATTCTGTCTATCTATTGTTACAGCTCAGACTTCAAAATGGAGAGATGGCAGTTTTATATCAAGTTAGAGTAACAAAGAGCATAGGCGGGAATCGAACCTGCGACGCTTCTTCCACAGTAGCCTACTAGGACGGATTCAGACTCACGGCCCATCTGACAGGTTACAATCTTGGTAAAAAAAAATTCATTGAAAATCTAGGTCTGGATAAATACAGTATAGTTGTTTGAGCTTAAGTTCTGTAGATGGATTGTTAATTTGTTTATCTTCACTTAATCGTCTACTGAACATTTCACAGCAAAACTACAATGAGTAATAACGTGAAATAATACAAAACTTAATTGTTCACGATAATACTGAATTGTTAATAACATTTATTTATGGAGCGAGTTGGGCTAAGTTCTTTTATGAATACTAACAGAGATTCCAGCCTGTTTGCTATTCTTTTAAATTAGCCAGAGATCTTGAGTGTTTGGAGTCTGATACACTTTGAAGACAGTGTATAGGACATTGGTCGTGACTGTATGAACTAGGGTGGGTTGGTTCTTACACCTATCCCTAGAGTACAGCTGATAGATAAATTGATATATAAATAGACAAGACAGATAGATATAAAACTTTTTGACTCCTATACAGTTTTTTTTTTTTTTTACTCTAGCTTGGTCTAATATTGCCATCTGTCCATCTTGAATCCTGAGTCGTTGCAATAGATTATCACCGGATTATTGTGATAGTCATAAAGAAGTGATAAGGGAAGGATGCAGAGCCGTAGTAATGTCTTTTTATGTTCCTGATCCACGTGAAATACGCTGAAAAAAAAAAAAACTAAAGTCTGGGCCAACTTAAGGGGGAAAGGGTATAGGATGTCTCATTATGAAGCTCGTCTATTGCCAGCCTCCACGAAGTACATACGAGTATATAGCAGCAGTAATAATAATAATAATAATAATAATAATAATAATAATAATAATAATAATAATGATAATCAAACAAGCAAGTCTGTAATCTAAGTATAGACGGATGGTATTAGCATTCAGCGGGTAACATGCGTGGGTGTGACGCCATCTGTTACTGAATGGGTTGACATTTCGCTTACTGGAAAGGGAAATACTGAGGGAAAAAATGAAGTCAAGTTTTTAGCCTTTGAATTATCAGGTTTATATAAAAATGTGTTAGACGGTAAAGCTGCCTTCTCGTTGGCATGATGGATCTCGTAGCCCGTCTTCCTTTGCCAGTTATTTTGTAAAATGGCGCCTTGATATCTTATACTGAAGATTGATGATGTAATTAGTATAACAGAATCGTGGCTAAATACTAAGCAAAGAGGTTTGCTAGCAGAGTTTAATTTACCAGGCTATCACATTTTCAGTAGTGAAAGGAAGAACAGAACAGGGGGCAGTGTGTTGTTAAATATTAAATCAGGATCTCATCCAGTCATAATTACCAAGCCATGTATTGAAATCATTGGCACTATTTAAATTCAGCATAGAAACAAATCTTGTCATAAAGTCACACTTGGGCTAATTTACCGTCCACCCGGTCAGCTACTCAGCATCGACAACGAAATCTGCAATCAAATTACCGAAATCTCTTGTATGCAAAGCACCATATTATTTGGCAATTTTAATTTACCAGGTCTGAAATGGGGAGAAACCCTAACCTCGCACACAGGGTTAGATATATATACAAACTTGCAGGAAGGTTCATTGTATCAGTTTGTGAATTACCCGACATGTGGAGCTAACATCCTAGATCTTTTCTTAGCCACATCAGAAAATTTAGTGAGAAACGTTATTGTAGGAGAAGAATTTAGTACAAGAGACCGTTGCATAGTTACAGTCAATATTATATTGAGTGAAAACAGTGTCAGGGCCAGCTGTGAGAAAGTGCCTGACTGTAAGAGGGCAAATTTTAATAAATTAAGGGCAACTGTAGGTGCAGGTGACTGTCATCCCATTGTTGAAACATATAGATATCATTGACGCACGGAAATTTTTTACAGAAACTCACAGCAGTGCAGTCAGGTTATGTATTCCAGTGCGCAACAGAAGGCCTGCCAAAAATTTTAAATCCAAGTGATGGAACTCTGACATAAAGCCAAAAAATAATTAAACGCAGAAGAAAAACCTTGAGGCACATATTGCCAGTATCAGTAGCCAAAATCAAATCCTAAAGAATTTTTCAGTTTCATAAGAGGCAAAAATGTAACAACTCCAACGGAGAGCCCACCAATGATGAAACTAAGATGGCGAAAATTCTTAGTATCTTCTTTGCATTGGTATTTACAGCAGAAAATATACATACGATTCCTGCAGTTTCCCCAGTTCCTATAAAAGAGGGCAACATAATCAATGATATTACAGTTAGTGATCTCGATGTACTACTTGCAATTAGCAAAGTAAAAGAATAAAACACCAGGACCAGACATAATATCTCCACACGAATTAAAGGGACTACAGAATGAAATTTCAAAGCCTTTACCTGAAGTTTTTAACTTATCACTAAAGAGCAGTTAGGTGCCACACGAATGGAAGCTTGCTAACGTAACCCCGATATTCAAAAAGGGCAACAGAGCACAACCAGAAAACTGCCGCCCAGTTAGTTTAACATCGGTGGTTTGCAAATTGCTTGAAACTATTAGAGATAAATTTGTGAAACACTTATAAACAAATGATCTCATCAAAGATTCACAACATGGTTTTCGGAATAATCGCTCTTGCCTTACGAATCTGTTAGACTTTTTCAACACTATATTGAACATGTACGATGAGACTAAATCTGTTGTCTACCTCGAGTTTCAAATTGCTTTTGACAAAGTTCCACACAAAAGACTCGTTCAGAAGCTAAAGGTACTGTACATGGGTTCAGTGGCAGTGTACTCGGGTGGGTCAAAGATTGGTGATTGGCTCACAAGATGAAAGCAAAGAGAAATAATAAATGAAACAGAGTCAGACTGGATAAACGTTACAATTGGAGTGCCGCAGGGTTCAGTGTTAGGTCCTATTAATTTTTTATTATACATAAATGATGTTGATGAATGATTATGTTGTAAGATTTCCAAATTTACTGACGTCACTAAAATAGGTAACAGAGCAGATACAGCATTGCAGAGGCAGGCAATTCAGAGAGATCTAGATCAACTGTTTAACTGGGCCCAAACATAGCAAACGGATTTTAAGTTTTGATAAATGAAAAGTGCTAAGCACTGGCAGTGTAAATGTAAGAACCAATTATAACATGAATTATGTCCAACCTGATAGAGTAAATCATGAAAAATACGTAGGAGTTATATTAACAAATTACATGAAACCTAACAAGCAGTGTACAGAAGCTGTAAGGAAAGCCGATTAATAGGTTGGATTCATAGATAGAGCATTTGGATATAAATCCGAAAATATCGTCCTCACACTGTATAATTTCTTAGTACGCCTGCACTTGGAGTTATGCATGCAGTTTCAATCATCGTATTATGAAAAAGATACGGAGAAACTTGAGAGAGGACAGCGAAGAGTGGCAAAGATGATACCTGGATTGAGAAATAAACCATACGAGGAACGCTCAGAAGCCCTGAAGCTCTTTACCCTAAGCAAACGCAGGTTACGAGGAAATTTAATTCAGTTATTCAAAATATTCAAAAGGACACGATAATATGGCCATCGATAAATATTTCACTGTTGATTGCTCTAACTTCACTAGAGATAATGGTCATAAAATTATTGATAAACTATTTCAGTCGCATGAAGCTAAGCAGTTTTTCTTTAATAGAGTTGTAAATATATGGAAGAAATTGCCCACAAATGTAGTAAACTGTGATACAATGCTAACCTTTAAAAATCGCTTGGATGAGTATCTGTTATCTGACCCTCAGCTAAGTACGCTCACTCCTGAATAAAACATTTCAGAGGATTACTGGCTGCAAAATTATGGGAAAGCATCTCCAATCCCGTGAAGCAAAATACTTCTTCAGCAGAGCCTTAAATATCTGAAATAGACTTATTTTTACCACCTACACGAAAGTTCATTCCTCTCCTGTCTACAAGACACCCTGTAAACGTAAAATACCCGCATATAGCGTTGCGTCACATCTTTATATATTTATCAACTTGTTAAATGCAAATAAAGTAGTATAAGCACAGCCTAGGATCCGCACAGATATCTCTGAGTTAATGGTCACTACTTCTACTTTCGACCTGTGATGGGCTGTGGATCACTGAGGGTTCCTCTTAAGTGGCTGCCATCGGGATTTTTCTTAATATACCAGGGGTCACCGCTTCAAGAGGTAACTTGTGTACTTATCTCGCATTGGAAAGTTCCTTGTGACAGTGGAATGATCGGAGCCAGGGCCTGATTGACTGCTGCCTACCTTAAAAGCGTCAGGCAAGGCTGCGGCACCACCCCTGAACATCCACACTGTATCTACAGACGCCCCATTAACTCAACTTCCCGTACATAATGTCATGCCTTATTTATTTGATTGCTCGTTGTACTTTATTACTTTCTCTTTCAGGTCATTCAAACTGGTGGCTTATAGATAAAGTTTTATAGAATGTAACTTTTCCCTTTCAGTCTTTCCTATGAAGTTTCCATGTCAGTTTATCCATGCTGCATCATGATCCTTCTCACTTTTTCCTTCTAGTTTTAACTGGACGGTTCGGAGGCGGGGGAAGCCTTCTTGCTTTACTATCCTTATCCTTCAGCATGTAGAATTAGGTCTCGTAGTCATAGTCTACTCTGTAACTAGCAGCCTCGAAAGGACCATTAGGTCTTTAGCTGTTTGCTTTCCTTTGTATTCCTTTGTATCCTTTCGTGTGTTATTTATAGCTTATTAATATCCACATAAATTACACCGATCATGTACGAGAAGATTAATAACGTTTAATGTGCAAAATAAATCGCTGAGAAAGAGGTGTTGCGAACTCTCCAGTGCCAACGAAAATACGGCCCATAAACACGCTAGCGCCAATGTAAATATAAAAATGTGAAAAAAAAAAAAAAAAAAAAGAGAAAAGAAAGCAAAGATGAAAAGAAACAAAGAGGAAAGACAGGAGAGAGGTGAGAGAATAGAAAAAAAGGAGAGAAAGAAATCTAGAAGACGTGAAAAAAGTGCACGTGAAAGGCGAAAAGAATTAAAAAAAGAAATAAAATGAATCAAGAGAAAAAGCTGAAACAGAGAGAAGCGGAAGAAAAAATCGTGACAAGAAGAGAGAGAGAGAGAGTGTAGGAGAAAAGAAAAGAAAAGAGGGGAAGGAAAATATGAAGAAAGAGAGTAGGTGAAAGAGAGAGGGTGAGATTAATGACAGAGTGAGTGAGGTGGTCGAGAAAATCTGAAAATAGAGCGAGGTTAAAGAAAGTGCATGTGGTAATTGCGAGAGGATCAATATTGGTGTGGTCCGTCCTTCACTTGCTTTCTCCTATTGTCATCCTTTCCATTTCCTCCTCCCGCCTTCATTTCTGTCCTTTTTCTTCCTCGCTCCTGTCTGTTCCTGTATTCCTTCCTTCCATTTTTTTTCTGTATTCCTCCTCCTCATCCTCCTTTTCTTCTTCTTCTTTTCTTCCTCTGGCTGCCTGCCTTCTGTTTTTGTCTTCCTCCCCTCCCTCTTCATATATTCTTCCTCTTCCAGTCTTCCTCTCGTCCCCTGCTGTCTTCCTCCCCTTCCTCATCATATCATTTACTCCTCCTGCCTTCCTTACTTTACCCTCTCGAATTTCTCATCTTTCTCTTCTTATATCCTTCCTCCCCTCTTTCTCCTCCTACCTTCCTCCTTCATGTCTTCCTCCTCTTCTTCTTCTGCCTTCCTCCCCTATTCCTTCTCTTCCTCTTCCTCCTATGTTCCTCCCTTCTTGCCCTTGTCTTCTTACCCTCATCCTCTACCTTCCTCCCCTCCACCTCATGTCTTCTTCCATCCATACATTCATACATACATGCATACATGCCATACAGACTCTGAGACACACACACACGCACGCAATACAACACATCGACTTTCACAGGCACCATTTTTCTTGCAGACACATCTCACCAATCTGTACGTCACCAGCATGGATAAGGGTTGATTCTGGTTATCATTTTCCCTCCGAGGAGAAAGTTCGGTCCTGCAGTGAACCTAATATCGTCTGAAACAGCTACAAATACACATACAGCATGCATTCATCTATCCATCCATCCGTCCATCATTGCACGCATATTTGTACATGCATACTTTCATCCATCCATCCATCCATCTGTCAATCCAGACACTCTTGTATACACACCAGACATCAAATCCGCGATGGGAACAACAGGTGTTAATTAGCATGTGCCCTGCAGATAGACCACAGGTGCAACAGGTGATAAACGGCACACTACCCTCCCTCATACACGCTGCCCGCTTTCATACACGACTCTCTCCCTCATACGCACCGCCCATCTTTATACACGTCGCCCACCCTTACACAAGCCATCCTCCCTCATACACGCTGCCTTCCCTCATTCACGCCGCTCTTATGCAGGCCGGCCTCCCTCATACACTCCATAGCCTGCCTCAGCTACGGTGGGGTGTGGGAGTGAAGAGGCAGGTGCATTAACGACAGGTATTCTATTATTTATAGATGGGGGTGAAGGTAGGTGAGGGTGTGGGTGTTGTTGTTAGTGACCTTGCATTGTTTTATATGTGGTGAGGGTGTTTTGTTGTTACTGTTGTTGTTGTTGGTGGTGGTGGTGGTAGTTGTGGTGATGGTGGTAATTGTGTTGGCGTTGCTGTTATTTTGATACTTTTTCTTTCTCTTCCCGTTCTCGGTGGTGGTGGTGACCGTCATGTTGCTAGTGATGGTGGTAGCAGCGATGTTGTTTTTACTGCTGTTGATGGTATGACTCCTGACTGCCGTGTTGTTCGTAATTAATGCACACACACGCACACCCACCCACCCACACACACACACACACACACACACACACACACACACACACACACACACACACACACACGCACACCAGCTCCTGTGACTCGCTGTCAGCCGAATAAAATTGTCTGAATACTAAAGTTGTCCCGATCACGAGAGGGTTAATGGTCAAAGTGTCAACACCCTCAGTCTCCTGCAACCTCATTCCTTAGCTGAATAAAATCGTCTGGCGGCAGCAAGAAGGAAGCAGTTCAGACTTCTCACGTCCTGAAAGGATTACCGGAGACACACTGTCCAGAATCTTGTTCTTACGAAATATTATTCCGATTTTTCTCTTATGAAACATTATCTTAAATTTTACCCTTATGAAACATTATTTTACTCTTAGGAAACTTAATCTTGAGAAGCACTCTTACGAAACCTTAATCCCCAATACTACTCTTACGAAACATTCTGATTTTGCACTTATGAAACTTAATTTTGCATTTTACTCTTATGTTGCCCCCTCATGGGACAACACTGGATTAGATGATGAAGATAATGATGATGTAACATTATCCCGAATTTTACAAAGCATTTTCCTCAGTTTTATTCTTAAGAAACTTGATTCTCAGTCTACCTCTTACGAAACGTTATCCCAAACTTCTTTTTTACGGAAGCTTGTCCTAAATTTTATTCTTACGACACACTATCCTGCATTTTACTCATACTGAAGCTTTGCCCTCATTTATAAAGGATTCTAACCAGCTTAAACCATAAGCGAATTTTCAGCACAGTGAACTTGTGTGTGTGTGTGTGTGTGTGTGTGTGTGTGTGTGTGTGTGTGTGTGTGTGTGTGTGTGTGTGTGTGTGTGTGTGTGTTTCACTTTAATATTCACCATAATTTGATTGAGAAGTGTTTGGCAACTTCATGAGTGAGGCAAACGCACATACGAGCAGTCTTATAAATTTGGCTTAAGATAGTTCATAAATATGGCTTCCTGTTCTGAATTTCGTTTTTCTTAAACCTTGTGAATTCGTGGAAGGTGGAAGGCAACACTGCTGGAGGTCAGTTGTCAGGAATGGGTGCTGAAAATTGTATGTGGGCGTGCGTGTGTGTGTGTGTGTGTGTGTGTGTGTGTGTGTGTGTGTGTGTGTGTGTATGTGAGAGAGAGAGAGAGAGAGAGAGAGACGAAAACAAAGAAAGTGAAGGAAACAGAAGAAAATATACATGTAGGTCAGAGAAGGAGGGGGTGAGAGAAAGTATAATAATCCCAGATTTAAAGGACTGGTAATATAATCCACACACAGAAAGTATACAAAAAACATGGAGTTAGAAAAAGGACCAGGGAAAATAAAACTTAATTGGCCTCTCGACCACCATGGTGTCTTGTATTCTAGTTTTACCACCAGACGATTTAAGTTACCCAAGTCACGGGGTCAGGAGGGTAGTTGGAGGCGAGGATAGATAAAAAGGGCAGGCGGTGAAATAAAATATAGTGGTACAGCAGATAGTGCTATGGTGCAGATTAGGAGGAGGGTTGGACTGAGTGATACAAGGCACAGACGGCAATGCAAACGACAGTGATAGGAGGCAGTGGTACGGTGTAGGTTAGGTTAGGTTAACACTCAGGCTCCTGTAACTCACACTTAGCTAAATTAAATCATCTGGCGATGGCTGCAATAGACGTGTCGTGACTGTGAAGGGATTAATGGTGATAGTATTAACACATGCTCCCGTGACTCGCTTTCAGCTAAATAAGTTTGTCTGGCATTAGCTAGAGTAGAACACTAGTGTTATTCCCCACCATGAAGGGGTTATTACTTATTAGTGACAGTATTAACTCTCAGCCTCCTATGACTCACTCACATCTGAATAAAATCATATAACTTAGCCGGAATACAGAACTAAACTTGTCCTGAGCATGAGAGGGCTATTTGATTGTTACTAACAGGCAATCGCTCAGGCTGAAGCCCATTGCCCAACGTCCCCCCAACGTGATATCATTGTCAAACCGACCAAGCCACGGAGTTTCTCTTAGTTAGCTTAGAAGAGATGTCTGGCCGTGAGGGCAATAAAATAAACTATATTAATCCCTGTGCTACGATGACGCATTTTTAGTTATATTCTTGCAGTATCTGAAACTTTTAATCATAATTAAAACGGGAGAATTTTTTTTTTTAAGTAGAAAGGTAATGTATAGTCGTCATTAACCTCTTCTCTACAAGAGTTCTCACTTAAAACTAAATGTATCCGTCTGCTGTGTGCATGATTAAAGTTTAAAATTCTTCAACGGACTGAGTGGGTTAATCATTTTACTACGATAAGTCTCCCATTACAGCTGAATAAAATCGTCTGGCAGAAATGAGAATAAAGTTATAAGGTGTTGTATGTAAGCGGTATAAGTTGATGAATGATATTTGAGATGAGTTGATAAAAAAGTGACTGATAGATATGAAGATTTTTTTTTTTTTAATGAGAGAGAGAGAGAGAGAGAGAGAGAGAGAGAGAGAGAGAGAGAGAGAGAGAGAGAGAGAGAGGAACAGAAAATCACAAAATATACTGAAAGAACAAGAAAACTAGATTAAATGGATACAGAAGAACTGAAACAAGTAGATAAAAAAAAGTTGATAAACACAGAAAAGATGAACAGATAATAAGTATATGGAAATAGAAGAAAACTAGATTAATTAAAAGTGCTAACAGCAGGATTTACTCTCTAATTATGGAAGCTTATGAGACAGACCAGGAGAAGGAGGGCAGAAGGAGAAAGAGGAGGAGGGAGGTAGGAGTGGGAGAAAGAGGAACAGGAAGAGGAGGAAAGAAGGAATGCGAGAAAAAGGAGGAAGAGGGAAGAAATGGGGAAGGAGGAAGAAAGGACAAGGGGTGGAAGAAGGAGGTCGGAGAGAAAGACAAGGGAGGAGAGGAAAGCAGAAAGGGAGGAAGAGGGAAAATGGGAGAAAGACATGAAAAGGAGAGGAGGAAGACAGGAAGAGAGAAAGGCATGAGGAGGGATAAAGTTAGACATGAGGAAGAGGGAGGAGGATGAAGAAGATGTGAGGTGAGAAGGAGGGAGAGGGGAGGAGAGGAAGGAATGTTGTGGAGGGGAGGAAAACACGACAAAGGGGGGAAAGCACAAGGAGGAGGAAGGGAGAAAGACAAGAGGATGATGAGGGGAGGATGACACCAGGGAGAGAGGAAGAAGGAAAGAAAATGGGAGAAGAAAATCAAGAGGTGGAGGACAAGAGGAAAGCCAGAGGAGGTGAATAGTAGGAGGAGGATAGGAGGAAGTAGAGAAAATGCTGGGAGGAAGACAAGAGGAGGAGAGGAAGAAAACAGAAAGAGGGAAGGAAGGATTGAAAAAAGACATGAGAATGGCGTGAAGAAAAGAAAGGAGGAAGAAACAAGAGAGAGGAAGTGAAGAGGAGGAAAACAAAAGAGGAAGAAGGAATGACGAGGACTGACCACACCTATATTGATCCACTACAATTACCATCCTCCTTTTCTTTTACCTCGTCCTAATTTCTCTCTCTCTCTCTCTCTCTCTCTCTCTCTCTCTCTCTCTCTCTCTCTCTCTCTCTCTCTCTCTCTCTCTCTCTCTCTCTCTCTCTCTCTCTCTTTTAATTAATTAATTAGTCAGTTAATTAACCAGTCAGTCAACCTGTTTAACAGCATCTATCATCTGTATTTATTTATCTATTTACCTACCTATCTATCTGTCTGCCTGTATCTATCAATCTCTCCATATCTGTCTTTCTGTGTGCTGTATTTCTGTCTCTCTTCCTGCATGTCTGTCTGTCTGTCCGTCTCTGTCTGTCCATGCATCTGTCTGTTTGTATTTCTGTAAGTCTGTCTGTTTCATCTATCTGCTAATATATTTCTCGTCTTTCTTCTCTTTCAATTTTAGCTTCGATTTTCCACTTTCTCTTCACATTACATCTTCCCTTCATTATATTTTCCTTATTTCGTCTGCTTCTTTCCTCTCAGCTCTCTCCATCTCATATCTTTCTTTTCTTTCACTGCTTTGTCTTCTATATTTATTTTCCCGACGCTTCTCCTATATCATTCTTTCACCTCTGCTTAAATAACACATTGTCACAGGACATCACTCGCTGGCTCACTTGTAACGCTCTTGCATCTGTTAAGAAGGGAGTTCGCGCCTTGCTCGGGATGCGAAAAGTTTCACAGACGACGCATGTGGTTACTGTTCCCCTTGAGCGAGGGGATTGGTGTGAGTGTGTGTGAAATAACGGCCTTGCCTTTAGATCTGACCAAATGTGCTATCAGCCCCCTTCCGGGAGGGTAAAAGCTGTCGATCACGACCAACACATGATCCTGACCGACCGACCCGGTGAGTTACACACTCATCCCCCCAGGCACACGCACAAGTATACATAGTTACATACAAGCATCCACTGTACGAATATATACCTACACTTGCAACAATGCACACACACACACACACACACACACACACACACACACACACACACACACACACACACACACACACACACACACACACACACTTATACTCGTATAAGCATGCATACACACGTTCACACACGGATATCAAATGCACACACACACACACACACACACACACACACACACACACACACACACACACACACACACACACACACAGTTGTTTCCTTCACATTATCCGTAAAGCGCAAGATCAAGCACATTCGTACATACATCATGCGCTTACATGCATGTATACACACGGACGCAGTCACTTAAGCACAAGCTCTCTCTTGTATTTTGTTTTTCTCATGGAGGGAACTGTTATTGCGGGTTCATGACCTTTGGTTTCTTCTTCCTCGCATTAAAAAAAAAAGAAAAAAAAGCAGATATAACATATACATTAGTAAGAGCATGCATTCATTTGCTGAGGTTTATTCTCTCTCTCTCTCTCTCTCTCTCTCTCTCTCTCAACGATTTCACACACATAAATGCTCAAAAGCACTCATGAGCTTGAACATAAAGCTCCACACATACATTTACACACACTCAAGGTGACACTTGTAGGTGGATACACACACACACACACACACACACACACACACACACACACACACACACACACACACACACACACACACACATACATATAGACTCCCTCATACACCCACACATCGACACAGGCACATTCACATATACATGCGGACACGCACACACGCACATACACTTTCGCACACACGCACACAGGCCAGCATCGATCTCGGCGTTTAAAGAGAAAGTGCCACCCCACTGGGACCTTGGGGGCTTGTGTGTGTGTGTGTGTGTGTGTGTGTGTGTGTGTGTGTGTGTGTGTGTGTGTGTGTGTGTAGGTAAGTACTTGTTTGTCTGTATGTGCATGTTTGCGGTGTGTGTGTGTTCGTGTATGGTCTGTATGTTTTTGTGCATGTATGTGTGGTGTGTTGGCATGCACATGTGTGTTTAGTGGGATTGGTGTGTTTGCATGCATACATGTGTGTGTGTGTGTGTGTGTGTGTGTGTGTGTGTGTGTTAAGTGTGTACGCATATATATATATATATATATATATATATATATATATATATATATATATATATATATATATATATATATATATATATATATATATGAGCGCGCGCACTCGTGAGTGTTTTGTGTGTGTGTGTGTGTGTGTGTGTGTGTGTAGTACTCTTTATAATTGTGTATTTGTGTGGTTTTGTACCGAATAGAGAGAGAGAGAGAGAGAGAGAGAGAGAGAGAGAGAGTTGTCAGCTGTGTGTTATGCACATCACCATACCAACCAAGTACATACTCGCCCACCCTCCCACTCATACTCCACACCATTCACTTGTTGTGCCACTATTGCTTACTCTAGCCAGTATTTCCATCTCTTGTCTGTTAATCAAGAGACATAACTATATTCATACTCCTCAGCACAGTCCAGAATAATTTTCTCCTTAACAGATTAACATATCGGTTTTCTACATAATTATAATCATCAACAGTTCCTTTTCAATACACACTCTTTAACACTCGCCTAATCTTTCCTAAGGAGCTGTATTTGTAGGCTACATAACCATATTCCTGAACAAGTTCAGCGGCCCCGTTTGTATAAATAATGATCAGTGTATTTATTTCTACGTATTTAAATATGACAAGTTTCTCAGCATCGTCCTTTGTCATTTATACATATACAGGTATTCCTTAGGTCCATTTCTACACATATTCGTCCACAAACCCATTTCCGGTTATCATTCAGTTGTTGCATTTTTACTATTACTGTATTCACTTCTCCTTACTCATATATTAAGCAACAGTTCAAATTTTACATAAGCTCTTCGATAGATCCATTTCTGCGTATACTTCTGAACAGGTCCATTTTCACACTTTCTCCCTAACCCCCTGATGGTCGTATTGTTTCGTATTATAGACCGCCTTTTAGATGGCATGGGAGGATTCGTAGCACTCTTACCTTGGCGATTTATTTTGCATATAATATCTTAACATTCCCTTGTATGCTGTACGTGTATATCGTTATAATGTCTACGTGGTTTGGATCAGTTAACATGCTAGACGATACTGATGTGTAGTATGCAGAATAAATCGCAAAGGAAGAGATGTTACGAAATCTGAAAAACCACGTATAATACGTCCCTATATTCCAGCCAATGCCAGACAATTTTGTTGAGCCGAGAGTGAGCCATGGGAAACTGGAATCACAACCCTCACATGGCCGGGACAATTCAAGCATTTTATTCCAGCTAATACGAGACGCTTTTATTTACCTGAGTAGCACCCTGTGAGCTAACAGACCCATATCTACATTGTTGCAAATCCCCAAACACATTCTTTACCACTTATACCCCTTCTGATTCTCTATGTTTGCTCCACAGTTGCTTATCTTATCCATGAACTAATATGTGTGCTGTACTCTGTCCTTTTAAACTTGGCCTAAAATCGTCACTGTTTCCATTTTAAATGTTCAACAGCAACAAGAGATAAACTCTAGAATATGATACTATAATGCAGAAGTGTCATGGTTAGGCGTAGAATCGTAATAGTGTTGTATTCTGCCTCTTGTCTACGTGAAATAAGCTGCAGAATGACATTAATCTCCGCCAAATTTAGATGGACGAACTATACACTCTTCATGGACTGTTCTTGTCTCCTCTGTATCTACTGTAGTTTTCAGGGTCCGGGTTCACAAATAAACTCACTGTCATTTCCCTGTCATAACTCGAATCAATTTTAGTTGGAAGAACAAGATGTATGTGAAGATAATACAGTATGTTTTCCTTATCCTTCCCTCTAAACCAGAATAACTTGTGGTGATTTTTCCCACGTAGCTCAGATATGAATTACTGAAAGAACGAGAGATCAGAGGAAGATTCTGGACTCCTCTGGCTCCTCCTGCAAAAACAGTCCTAAATACTCGTATGTTTATGATTATCAGTGAGGCCGGTCAGACTTGTGGACGAAGTTTTTGTTTTTTGTTTTTCCTTCTTGTTTCTGTTCACTTAGCAGCACAGTTAGGGACCTGTGTGTAGCCTCAGTTAATGTGTGCCGTTTTCTAGGGGAATCCTGAACCTTAGCTAAGATTTATAAAAAGTGCCTTAAAGACTCTTCGTGCAGATGATAGACATTAATCTTAATCCCTCGTCGGTCATGTCCGTATCTAGACATTTTTGAAATAGCACCTTTTCCGTGAGTTTTTATTCTGTCTTCCCTTATCTATATATTTCTCTCTAATCACTCATTACACCAAAATACCTACTTCTGTCATTGCGAGAGATCTCCCTTTAGATAAAAATATCGTATTGAAGGAGCAAGTAACAGTTCAGAAGTTGTCATTGAAATGAACGGATTAGTGTACATGGTGTGTGATCCTTTCACTTTGAGAGGCCTTCCCTAAGCTGGATAAAATCATCTGATGAAAAAAGAAAAAAATGCTCGTAAATAAATATACAAAAAGTTAGTAACGTTCTCGTTGTGAAAGGGTAAAATCCATTATGAATTCAGCTGCTTCTTCATTCACTTCCACATGAGGTAACAATTGAAGAAGTGATCATTCAGGAGGTCAGCATCATCATCATCATATTCCGAACTCTATTCTCCACTAATACATGGAATGAAAGCTCATTCAGGATTTAATTTTAGCAAAATTGAAAAAATAACCCTGTGACAGTTGCCTTGGACCTTATTTGTGTGTTATCGAGTATCTGTAGAGAAGGAAAGTTGATTAGCTAATGTTGGAAAAATAACTACCGTATAATATTGATATTTTCCTTGGGCTCTGTCTCTATGTTTTTAGGTATCAGTAAAAAAAAAAAAATCTTAGTCTGAGAAGGGAGATTGTTCAATATCTTTAGCCGAATAAGACAAATTTACTCACATAACACCTCCCTGACGATTTTTTGTGTGATTATGAGTATTTATGGAGAAAATTGTCGGTCAGGCAGGAGAGATCCTTATATATCTTGGCAAAAGTTGGAAAAGTTGTCACGTCACTTTCCTTTGACAATAATGCGTGTGGTCTTGGGTATTTATATGAAGCAAATGCAAGTCAGTGAAGGGAGGTTGTTGACACTACGGGTTCTGACGTCACCTTTAAGCACACTTCTAAAGTGCTCACGAAGACTCTTAAAAAGCCCATCACTAAAGGGAGAGGAGAGCTGAGATTCACTGGCTAATTTGTGATATTTTTCCTCAGGTAACAAAGATCTTTTTTTACAGGAAGAATGAGACACATGGCAAGATTATGAATTCACCTTTCCTTGTTTTTCTTGCAAAAACAGTTACTAGTTACGGTAAGGAAGTAATCGTACTTTTGTTTGTGAATCAGCCCATGTTTTTAATGACTACGTATACATTCATACAAGCTTACGCTGCCATCAATAACGATGGGATGCGTTTACATTGTTGATAAGAGGATAAATGGTTGATATAAAACGAATTCTAAAAAGAGACGAAGGAAATATGACGAATAAAAAGGAAAATATGATAAAGGTAATGACAGGCATCAGGAATATAAGCAGAAGATGCATGAGTGAGAGGGAAAATCCTTTACGAGAATTACGAAAGGCTAAATACTTGAGAGGAAAAGAAAAATGGGAAGTAACAGGAGAATTATAAGAAAAATATGGTACCGGCATGATGGGGAGCATGAATATAAAATAGGAAAGTCACGAGGATGAAAGAAATCCTTTACAATGGAAAAGATAAATGCTTGAGAGAAGCGAAACAAGAAGTGACAAAAAATATTAGCGGTAGAGATAAAGAGAAGTATATAATAGATAAGCTGGATTAGCAGGAATAGGCTACAAGGTGAGGAAATATAAGGGACAAGGGAATTCTTTTAAGATTTTTACAAGAGGATAAATATCTGGAAAGAAAAAGAGATAAACCCATTGACGACGACACACATCCTACTTAACTTTTTCTTGCTTACTTGGTAAGATTTTGCCTAGCGTAAAAATGATATAAGTCGTTTCAGGGTTAGCTAGAGAAGATGAAAAGAATGAGACGCAAAAACCAAGGAGGTATAAAACAGAAGACGGGAGAAAAAGATGTGAATATTAAATAGAGAGGATGAGGCGAGACTCACAAACTTACGATCAGTTTCCTGTCGTAACTGTGATTTGTTTATACGTGAAGAGCAAAAGACACAAGAGGATTCAGCCCTTTCCTTGCCTTTACCTTCTTGCAGATAAAAGTCTTAGTTACGATATGGAATTGATCGTAAGTGTGCATGTAAATTCAGCCTCAAGATATGGACGGGATAACAAGATGGAAACAAAGGTGATATAAGGTAGTCAGAATGATATATATATATATATATATATATATATATATATATATATATATATTTATATATATATATATATATATATATATATATATATATATATAAAGTGTCATCGTTAGGAAGGGTTCACACACACACACACACACACACAGGGTTATACAATAAATACATTTCGGATCGCTTAATAATTTTGTTTCTTCAGTTATATAAAGTGGACTAAGTGAAAGAAAGACGGAAGAAACAGTCATTCATAATCATTAACGGGTAGTTGTGCTGTACTTAACGACACTGATCATCTATATTATTGCCGGTAATTTGATCTGATTTCAGCCATTAACCTAGTCCATACGATGACGTTTTTTGCACTCTTTCTTACTTTAACTAGGCGTAAAATTGCTTATCTCCACCTGAGCTGTAGCACGAGATTAACACTTGAGTTCGGTACTGATCATGAGAGTGGTGTGGAAAGGATGTAGAGCCGCAGTATTATCTTAGTCTGTCATTGATCGACTTAAAATAGGCTCAAAAAAGTAATATATATGCTGTATATATATATATATATATTTCCTCAGAGTTAAGTTTAGTGAGCTGTACATGCAGACAGTTTTATTTAGATTAAGAAAGACTCCTCTTAAAGGAGTGAGATATAAAATCGTTAATCCCTCATTTCTTAGGATCGTAAAGTTAATGAAATCGTTTGGTTGTATACACACAGTAATCTAGTCCAGTGGTAGAGAGATAAGCTGCTAAAAGAGGTGGTGGGAGTCAAGGAGTTCAGTGATATTTGTGGTGTTATTGCCGGTAATTTGCCATGATTCCAGACATTAACGTAAAGTATGATGTAGTCTCACTCATTATTTTGTTGTACTCGGGTCTTGAATGATATGGGAATGATTGTCAGGCACATATCACAGGACATGCCATTGACAGTTCTCTCATTCGTGATTTCTCTTCCATTTTTGTGGACTTTTACCTCACTCACCCCTTACTTAAAAATCAAAAATAAAAAAGGTCAGGACGAAGACGACGACTAAGACGACGATGATCATAATTGTGATGATGATGACCAAGCAGGTTGATTTAAGTGATACAGATGTAGCTCCGAGTAATAAGATTACGTTGACCAAAAGTCCAGTCTCAACCGCATCACTCATGAGACGTCTCTTTAAGTTTAATTCTTACTAGCGCCGAACAGTATCATTTAAGCTAGAAGAGATCCCTCAGACTGCAAAATTTTATCATCGCCTTTCAATAAGACTTCCAGGAAATGTTGCTGAGAATATTATTATTGTTATTATTATTATTATTATTATTATTATTATTATTATTATTATTATTATCGTGATCTTCGAAGGCCGAACTGCTGTATATTACAAATAAATTAGTGTGTTTGCCTCCGATACTTCATTTAAACAAAAATTTAAACCATTTTTAAGTATACTGTATAGTATTCGTGCATCAATATTTTGCTTCATTTTTCAAAACAGTCATATATTAGTCGTGGATCTGAATTTCATCTAGATAAATTGATTTTGAATGTGGAAATTGACATACGGGTATCACTGACTTTTCTCTGTTTATTTATGCATTTGTTTGTTTAACGGAAGACTCATGTCGAAGAGGGGTATCTGTGAACGCGCCACCGTACGAATCCGAGAGATGGCTCGAGGATTTTCTATCAAAGAAACCCTAGCAGGGATGAAAGGTCGTCTCCCAAGGCTTAAATAAGCTCATTTATGGTAGGCTGACCTCTGATTCCCTCGGTTTCGAAAAATGTACAGTGAGACTGGCTGTTACCGTGTGTATTTCTTTTTACATTTCAATCATTATTCAGGATTTGGAAAACCTGAATGATCGTGTTTACAGCACTTGGCGCACTCGTGGCTCACACCCAGCTGAAGAAACATGAAGTTAACTAAGAAAAAAAAGTTACCATGACAATGTTACCATAAATCCCGCAGAAATTTAGAGAGCTGTATATATTAACCTTTTCGTTGGTGCAATAATAAACCAGGGGAGCTTATCCACAGGTGGGAGCCAAGTTGATTTTCCGTGAGCCCTCGCCTTTATGACCGTCGTAAAAATGGGAGGCAAGGGATTCAGAGCACGATTCCTGGGGCAGTGAACTGGCTTGAGAGAGGCTATGTAACTCCTGAATCTAACAGCATTTTCATTACCATCATCTTCATTTGCACCTCTTCTCCCTCTCCTTCTTCTCTTTATCAACGTCATCGTCTTTATCATCCCCGTATTTACGAAGAGAGAGCTGGTGTTAGGTTTTGATCGATATGTGTGTGTGTGTGTGTGTGTGTGTGTGTGTGTGTGAGAGAAAGAGAGAGAGAGAGAGAGAGAGAGAGAACAAAATAACTCGAACAGCTTTTATCTATATTTTACCAAACTGGGTCGAGGGGTAGAGAGGCAGCCAGTGGTTTGACCTTAAACAACAGGTCGAAGGTCGATGTCACAGAACAGGGCCAAAGTTTGGCCTCTCAAGATCAACTTAGGCGTTTTTATTCGGTTTAGACCAGACTTGGTGGAAGTGATGAGAGTAATACACGAACATAAGGATTCGATTTTGTGAACAATCAGTCAAAGGTCAAGGTTACAGGGCAAGGTCAAATTTCGATCCGTGTGTCCGTGTGAATAAAATGACTAAAACAGTTTTTATATGTTTTGGACTAAACTTGGTGGAAATGCTGAAGATCAACCAAAAAGTTGAACTGCTGTTTTGGGAAACAATAGGTCAAAGGTCAAGGTTACATGGTAAAGTCAACTTGAGCGTTTTTTTAATCGGATTTATATCAGACTTTTTGTAAATATTCACGGTATGGCAAGAACAGGGGAATTTGATTTTGAAAACAGCCAGTCATAGGTCAGTATCACAAGGAAAGATCAAAAGACAAGGTCATATTGCAAGGTCATTTCAAACAGGTTTGATCTAATTTGGACCGAACTTGGTGAAAGTATTAAGGGTCACGAAAGACTGAAGTAATTCGGTTTTGAGGAGAATCGGTCGAAGGTGAAGGTCACAGAGCAAAGTCAAATGTTGGACTCCGGACCAACTGATGGGCGCGGGTGCAGCTCATTTTGAGTGCTCCTTCTTGTTATATCTGTCATCATCATCATTATCATCATCAACAATATATTTTATCGTCACCTTACTGTATGATGGATGAGAATGAGAAGAAAAGAAAATTCTGTGCACATTTCTTGGGAGAAACTAACTGGCTTCAGGAAGTCATATTATTCTTCATCCATCATCGTCGACATCATTGTCAGTATCATTATTATCATCCTCATTATCACTTACTTTCTCATGCTCCTCCTTATAATAATAATGATGATGATGATGATAATAATAATAATAATAATAATAATAATAATTATAATAATAATAATAATAATTTTATTATTATTATTATTATTATTATTATTATTATTATCATCATCATCATCATCATCATTATCATTTTCATTTTAACCCATTTATCATCATCATCTTACGTTATGACCGTGGTTAAAATTAGAGTCAGTGAATATTAAGCAGGTTTCTAGGTGGCAGCAAGTTTCTAGGAAGATATATAATTCTTCAACCATCAGCGTTGCCATCATTATTGTCTGTCTGGTTTCATCGGACGGAACTAGTCCAATCCTGCAAATTGTAACACTAATTCACTGTTGCATGAAATTCGATGGCCTACGTCATGAGACAGAAATTAGTCATCTTAATTACTAGTCAGATCAGTCCTCCAGTCTTGCTACACATACCGATGAGCTGAGCCACAGGGGGTTAGGGATCTTTGTCAGTGATACAGAAATGACAGGAACTGGAATGAAGGAGAATGTCGAAACAGTGAGTAAAGGAACAAACCTAACGGTTTCGAAATGAGAGATAGTGAGATAGAAGAGAACTAAAGTAAAAAGTATATATATGTATTGACCTGGTGTGAGAGCAGCAGTCAAATTTACTGTTCCCTCTAGCAGCTAAGATTAGTTTTTGCAGGAAGGAAAAAAAAAAAAAAAAGAGTGCATAGAATCTTCCCACATCTCTTGTACTTGAGAGAGAGAAAGAGAGAGAGAGAGAGAGAGAGAGAATTAAAAAAAACGTATTAGGACAGGGAATTGATCAGTTTGCATGTCCTGGGTCCGGGATTACACAAATAGCTTCTGGGTGTGGCCGTTCTCGCCCATCGCCCGTCTTGCCTCCATGACTAAAATAGTCCTCTCAAAATTTCACCCATGCCATGAATACTCCCAGACTCATGGGATCCATTTCTCAGCTGAATAAAACCGTCTGATGTTAGCCGGGATAAAATACTTGAGGAGTCCCGATCATGTGAGAGTTAATGGTAGCAGTGTTTGCTCTGTGACTCGTTATCTGCTCATTTAATATGTCTGGCGTAAGCTGCATTAGAATTCTAGAGTTGTCTCGGCCATGAGAGGGTTATTAGTGAGCGTATTAACTCCCTAGGTGCTTATGACTTTCAGAGGAATAATATCGTTTGGCGTTAGCTGCAATGGAATTTTTGACCTGTTCCTACCATTAGAAGGCTAATAGTGGCTGTATTAACTCTCAGGTTCCTGTGACTTATTCTTAGCTGAATAAAAGTGGCGTTAGTTGCAGAAGACTACCAGCGTTGTTCCACTAACTTATCTAATTAGTTTTTTTTTTTTTCGAATCCCAGTACCGTTAGAAAATGTACCATAAATTCACTGACGTTATGTGTAAGATTATTTAGGTTCTGTTCCCTTCGCTGACTTATCACAGATCCGAAATTCTGATTGCCGAATAAGCATTTACTTCTGTCGTACACATATCCAACTGATTTGTATATTTTGTCACAACCAGTGGTATTAGCATTAACCCCTTTATTTCAGTTGTCTTATTTCTGTTCAATTTTTAGGACTTTCGGAGTATATACAGAGAGATTTTTAGAAGGGAATGGGTTAAATACAGTGATTATTAAGCCCTTCAATACGAGGGTGATATCCTAAAACTGAATTAACTTTTCCAGTAGACGCAAGAATAGACTACAGAAGGACGTCATCTGACTGCAAGATAATGCTGATTGGTTTGGACAATTTCTCATTCATTGTGGAAATAGCGCAATACCCACTTTCTTTTACTCCTGCCATATATACTGTATACTTATCTAACCATTTTGTCAATCTGATTAATACTTAGTAGCAGTAGACACGGGATTTAGGTACAGTTGAGGTCAATATGGGTGGGGCTACGAACTGACCCCTTCAGTGTCATGACCTGTGTTTTATTCTTTTTATTACTATACGATTTTATTCCATTTGGAGAGATTTCGGGCACTGGGGGAGTTAGATATAGACTTCATTAACACCTTCACATCCTGGATGTTCTCAGTCTGAATCAAATCGCCTGGTAGCAGCATGATTACAGTTAAATGTTACGTTCTCGGAATGAAAGAATTAATAAAGTCAGGTTACAAGCCTTGAAACTTGCATGAATAGTGCTGACCGATCTGGACGGATTTCAGTAGGCGTTGACACGCAGGAAACAGTGTTGATGTAAGGTCAGATTATGAAACAATAATTTATCTTTTTCATTACATATTTCTTTTTATATATACCACCATTACACCATTTTATTCAGTTTGGGACGGACACATCGAACTGGGGCATTTAGATACAGCCTTCAATAAGCTCTGCTATTGGGAATCTCCCCTAAGCTGAAACAAGATTTTCTCAGTGGCAACATGAATGATAATATTAGACGTCCTTGCACTGAAGGAGATACAGGGGAACAACGATACTATTCTGTTCACATAGACTGATATTTTGGCGCCGGCTCTGCAAAATGTCCCGTGACTGTCCCATGCGAAGGTGTCTGCACAAACTCCCTTTTTGCCAATATTTGTAGATTGTCATGTGGGTTTACTCTCTTCGTTGGTTTTAAGAATGGCTGAAAATATTGACAGAAGCGTAAAACCACCGACATCACCAAATATTCCACCAAAAAGCAGCTGTAAATAAGAAAGGACCGGATTCACAAACCAGCTTATATTCAACTCCTTATTGTGCTTTAGCTGTGTTTTCGCAGGAAGAACTACGAAAGGAGAGAGTACAGTCTTCCTATATATATCTTCGTCCTGCATAAGTAAGAAGAAATTATCAGTAATTAGAGGGAAATGGTGAAAATTTTGTGTGTGAATCTGGACTCGTGAAGTCAGCCAGCACACTCTTAGTCACCGCACCCACACCATCCCACAAAACAGTTACTAAAAACCACCGGGCACATCCCACTTGACAACTGCCATACCGGACATGATGGAAATGAGTGAAAAACAACAATAGGTACCTGGAACAGCTTATAATTTCCTAATAAAAGGCGAATTCGACCCCGCCACTGTGAGCGCTGGAGGCACACTGGTGCAGGGGAAGATGACACAGCCGTCTAGGGAAATGGGGGCCATGCTATCCGGTTTTCCCCTACACCCTTACGCCCGTTCTACGGTGTCCCTTTTTGCATGTGAATTTCTGCAATGAGATAAGAAATTGTGTATGAAATGCTCCTAAAATATATTACGGTCTGTCAGTTATTACGTGTTGTATAACTCTAGCAAGCACAACAAAATTCTATCAGACAAAACATGAACTTCAGCAGTAAAAGTCTCCCCACTATAGCATTAGATTCTCCTTCCAACTACAACATAAAGTTCTACCATGTATAAAATAACTAACTTGACAACTGTAAACTCATATCAGACCATAAGGTGGTATCGACTATCATGCCAACATCAACTTCAACATAAATTTTTGCAGCATAAAATTCTGTCAGCCATGATTTGGTCATCTATAATGTTAAGTTCCACGTACTTTACCATCAAAATTTAGCAACTTATACGTTAACTTCTGCCAATTAGTAAATCCAGTCAGCCATTCTACCAGTTTTGTATACCATTCTGCTGCAATTCCTGAGCTGGGTCGCTACTCAAAATTTTGTTGACAAGCCATATCGAAAAGGTACGCAAGGAACTCCCGTGACTGTTCTGCCTTTCCTGTGTAGTTTCACCATGGTCGCACTGAGAAGTGTGTGATGCAGCTAACACCTCTTACACTGAGCCAAGACTGAAGCTTTTGGTATCACAGGTTAATTTGTCTCATTCCATGGACCCTTCTGTTTCTGGGGAATTGTGACATAAAGCTGTATATGGTTGTCTGTGACTAATCCAGCAACGATTGGCTGCCAACCTGTCATCGTCAACAAATATAATTACAGGCCAATGCCTGAGTACCTGGGACAAGGTGATTGTGTGTGTGTGTGTGTGAACAGTTTAAACGTGCAACTGGATGGATAAGTCAATATGTAGTATATATTTGTGTACATTTGTTTAGTAAACAAAAACGTAAGCGAGTGCATAACCACGATATTAGGAAAAAGTATCAAATGATCATTAAAAATATGTGAAAGCTGACAGATATTAAAGTTGATTTACAGTGAAAAGCCATTTTATCGTTCATTTAGTTCGTAATTTTCAACATTTACATGGATATATTACCGATCCTAAAAATGTTGTCTGAAATCTTGGATCGCGGAAGTTGCCACACATCGAGAAAGTGATCGCACAAAGAATAAAAAAGGGGGGGGGGGGCTTAGAGAGCATAAAATTCTGTCAAATGTTACCTTAAATTCTGGTAACGATAACATGAACATCACCTAGTACTATCATCAAATCCTAGTGATTGCTGGGTAGATTTCTGTCAATAGTAACATTAACCTTATCATGGTCTCGTCAACTATATTGTTTCATTTGGACAAACACCGGACTATTATGATTATTCAGGTGCACGTGAATCTTAGGAGCCTCTTTTTGTGGCGTCAACTTTAGTACATTTCATAGGAGGCCAAGAGTAATCGATTCATTCATTGTCCATAAAAGTGAATTTTACCACATGTGACATTACATTCTATCAACTTTAATATTGAGTTTTGCAACCAGTAATATTCCATCATCCATAGCAATAAATTCTACTACGTCTGGCATAAAATTCTGTCAACTATATTATTAAATTATGTCATCTCCAATACGCCTTACATCGCTAATAAACTTCCTTATCATTCTAGCATTATAAAGAGATGTAAGGAAGCTATACAATCGGACTTTAAAAACTGAGTGCGCGGAGGTGTAGGCAAGACGCTTTCACATTACTATGGTCAGCTACAAACAATTGTGAGGAGATGAAGTGATTAAGTTGCACGCCACTTTTAGGCAATCGGCAACAAGGTAGGAAGGTCAAGCTTCTTTTCCCCTCGTCATGTATATAAGTAATGTAACCAAACATCAGGGTGTATCTTTGTCTTGGTAATCTCAGCTTTTAACAGTATGACAGGCACTCGTTCATTGCGTTCTAATCCTTCTTAAAGCACATTATTTTAATTCACCTTCACCTCTACGTGACGTCTCTTGGCCCACTTGCGTTGCTTCTCCCAGTCCCAGATTGCACCGTTATACAAACCTGGTTTACTTGTGCTCCCTTCTTACACCCCAGCTCTTCTTTCTGCTTTGTCCTTGATTTGTTCTCCTTGCACCCTAATCCTTATCATTTTGATACGACATGGTATTTCTATTTAGCTTCTTGTAACCAAATCCTGGCTTTATTCTAACCCATTAATCTCTCTGACTAGTCGTTTATTCTACATCCTTAAGCCTCACCCTGATTATAAGTGGTGGCAACCATTATCCACTCACTTGATGTAGTAATGCCTACCTCTCCCTACATTGACTCTTTACTGAATGAAAAACCTAATCGTTTCCTGTAATCCACGAGATCATTTATAACGCTGGTTGATAACCATATAACCAACTAACGGGGTGATGTGGGGCCTACTATAGTGTCCCAGTTAACCGGATAGAGAGACACAAATGGGATGTCCATCCAGGAACCAAACCCCCACACTCTTCCCCGCTCCTTACATTGTTGTGGCGCCGTCCAGCACAAGGTAATACTGGTTCACTGCACGGAATGACCCTGCATAGGCGGTTGCTTCCCTGAGATTGGTGGGTCTGGTCGGCCAGACAAATCGAAATTACTCTTCTACTACTGCTACTACTACTGCTGCTAGTACCATTAATACTACTACTATTACTACTACTACTACTACTACTACTACTACTAATAATAATAATAATAATAATAATAATAATAACAACAACAACAACAACAACAACAACAACAATAAGACTAATAATAATACTTCACCCTCAAATACTCATTTCCAACTCTATCCTTCTTATTATGGTCTCTGCACTAGGAGCCCATGCTATTTTTTCTCATGTCTTTTCTCCTCCTCCTCCTCCTCCTCCTCCTCCTCTATCCTTCCTTGCTTTCTTCATACTTTCTTTCCTTCTTACTCACTTTGAAACAGTAACCTATACAATTTGATGCATTTCTCTCATGCGTTTATCAATTTGCTTCAGACCAGGTACAATTGTTACTTGAGAAAATACGCTCAGACGTCTTCATCATTTATTGATTAAGGCATTTTAGAGGGTTTCAAGGGGTCAGAGGTCAAAACATACAAACACATGTTTTAGTGAACAGTGGCAACACAAATCCGTAGAGTCTGCCATCTTTTTCGAGGAGGTCCCAGTGCTAGATTTTTTTTTTTTTTTTTTTTTTTAAGGCTATCGTGCATTCCTTTGGGAAAATGGCAATCTTTATTTTGTCCTGATCTTTCGATAAGTTCCTTGTAACCACCGACATGTCATAAAAACACCTCAGCTAATACCATTACACCAGTCCTCAGTAGGACAGCCTTACCGTATAAAAAATATGAAAAGTGAATATAGCTTTCTCCCTACGTGTCAAGTAGGGTTGGTGGAGGATTAGTGCCCCTCCCTGTAAAACAATTAACTCTAAGGCCTTGTCCACCCCGTTTGGGATACATGGCGTCTGGCAATGAATGAATGAATGAATGAATGAGTATAGCTGCCGTTTGATGGGCGTGTGGCAAGTAAAGACTGCCGATCCTCAGAGAACGGTTTTCTGTGTGTATACTCAAACTCAGGCATCTCTCTCCATCTATGTATCTCTATCTATCTGTCTATCTATCTATCTATATATCTATATCTATCTATCTATCTATCTATCTATCTATCTATCTATATATATATATATATATATATATATATATATATATATATATATATATATATATATATATATATATATATATATACAGTATCTTGTCTAGAGTAGAAGGATTAGTAAAGGCTCCATTTAACCCTTCCTGTTCGAGTAGTGTATCCTGTGATGAAATAAAATCATCCGGAGATAGCAAAAATAATTTTAAAACTACGTCATCGATTTGAAGGTGCCTTTCACAATCCTGATTCGACTTGATTACACCTTGATGTGATACAGCACTTAACCCCATTAGTACGAGAGGTCTACCAAATAAACTGGTCTGGTGGTAGCAAGACTTAAGTAAAAAAAAAAAAAAAAAGAGCTAATTGTATTTAAGGGATTATTGAAAACTGTTTCTAACCCGTTGCCCACGAAAGGTCTCTCCTCAGCCGAATGAATTCGTCCAGTAATAGCAAGCTTGTGGTGATGAATGTCACGTAACTGAAAAAATGTAATAATAATAATATACCGGTAACAATAACAACAACAACAACAATAATAATAATAATAATAATAATAATAATAACAATGATAATAATAATGATGATGATGATCATTTAATCTATCAGTCTCGACATCAGTAAACAGGAAGAAAGCCGTTTACCTGTATGGAAGTAAAATTAGCCGGGAAAGCGAACGGAAATAACGTCACTCAAGAAATTTTCCACCTTCATCCGAACTTACGTCACTGATCAGCATTTTTCATCAATACCATCTTTCAAACACTTCTTACTTTTTTGATGAATTTTTTCAGTCATTATCCTAAGAATTTCACTCCTATGACGTATTGTTTTTATTCTGTTGTTATTGTCTTCGGACCGTTTTATTTGGGATAATGTACACTTTTCGAACTGGAGAGACTGCATATAGCTTTAGTTAAATCCTTCAGTGCTGAGAGAGAGAGAGAGAGAGAGAGAGAGAGAGAGAGAGAGAGAGAGAGAGAGAGAGAGAGAGAGAGAAATGAGATGACGATGTGAGAATTTCCTGCCTGTTTGAATATTACACCATAGACAAGTATTGTATTACAGTCTTTAACCCCCCCCCCCGCTCTCTCTCTCTACTGTAATCTATATATATATATATATATATATATATATATATATTTATATAATGTGTGTGTGTGCGTGTGTGTGTATGTGAAAAATAAGTTTTTACCCGATTTTAACCAAACGTGTCGGAGAGATTCACGGCCAGCCAATAGTTGACACTTTTTTTTAGAACAACACATGAGAGGTCACGATCATAGGGTTAGTTCAAAATTTTACCTAGGAAGGTTAACTGCAACAGTTTTTATCCAACTCTGACCACACATGGGGCATGGGTTAAAAGTAAGTCAAGAACAGAGGGCTTCGATTTTGAAATGCACACGAAGATCAAGGTCATAGGGCAAGGTCAAAGTTCGAGCAGCGTCTGTGTGTGAAAATTATTAGATCAGTTTTTATTTTACTTGAACCAAATTTGGTGGAAATGCTGAGGATCACCCAGGGAATTGACCTAATTTTTTTAGAACACTAATTGAAGATCACATAGCAAGGTCAGCTTAAACAGTTTATATCCAATTAAGGCTTGAAGGCAGCCTAAGACAAGGGTAATAGAATTTGATTGTGAGAACAATCGGTCAGACATCAAAGTCACAGGGAATGATCAAGGATCAAGATCGCAGGACAAGGTCAACTCAGGTAGTTTTTATTTGATTTGGACCAAACTTGGTGGAAATGTTAAGGGCTAGACAAGGGTGAGTTATTAGATTTTGAGAGCAGTCGGTTGAAATTCAGGGCCACCACAGGACAAAGTCAAATGTTCGGCCTTGAACCAATCGGTGGGTGAGGGTGTTGCACTCTCTGAGTGCTCTTTCATGTTTAGTATGTTCTTGTTAGCATCAGGCGAATGTACTTAACTTAGGAGGAGACATTTTTCTCAAGAATGTGGTGCTTCCTCAGTATTGCATCATGGATAAATATTTCAAGAATTATCTTGTCTCGAAACTTTCCTACTTTCTTCACCTTCTGAGTAGGGTCATATTATAAGTGGCTTTGGAGATTTCGTAACACCCCTTCCTTAGCGGTTTATGCTGCACATTACATTTCATATCCCCCTGTATGTAACGCGCAAGAGAATATTAAGAGTAGTATGCAAAACAAAATACTAAGGACGAGATGCTACAAAGTCGTCTGTGCTACTTGTAATATGGCATAAATATCTTAACTAAGTCGTCCTTGTCACTGCCAGTCTATTTTATCACGGTCTGGAAGTGCTTCTCCTTCTCCGAAAGTCAAATGTTACACAATACAGATAAATATTTTAGTTACCAGTTCAGATGCTTGAATAAAGTATTTGCATATAAATCAGGGTTCACACACACACAAACACACACACACACACACACACACACACACACACACACACACACACACACACACACACATACACACATGGTGATTTTACTGTTGCAATTATGACCTTTTTTTTTTTTTTTAATACGGACATGGAAAGGAGAGTCCAGAATTTTCCATCGTTCCTTGTTCTACGCAGAAAAATAAATCCTGGTTACCCCATGGAACTGATCGTAAATTTGTTCGTGAATCTCAGTCCAGGCCTTAATGTTTTACCATGCCTGTCTGTGAACCGTATTTTCTTTGATGTAAGTGATGTTAATAATACTTCTTCTTGGGAGTTATTTCGCATATTACACCTTGCATTACTCTTTTATATTATATATTTATATATTTGTAGTATCCACGTAGTTTGATTCATTGATATAGAAGAGGTTGTAATAAGAAAAATAAATCACTAAGGAAAAGGTGCCATGAATTCTCTTGTGACAGCAAAACTCGAGCCTTCATATCCGTTACCAGACGCCTTTTCCCAGGATTCATCCAGGTCAGTCGTGAAGAAAAAAAAACAAAAAAAAAAACAGACTGTCTATTACACCTCAGTAACACTTGTCGCCGCCACTCTAGGCCGCCCACCCTCATGTAGTGCCTTTGAAATGTGCCCTGTCATTGCGACCAACGGGAGGTACCAGAAATTTCCCTAAAGGCGGGGAATTTTCTGGAAGGCTCATGACTGCGCCGGTCCGACGTTCTCAAGCAGGAGCCCAAGTCGGATTTATTACCACATTTGTAAACATTTACATCATGTACTTAAACACATAGATCTCTAATATTAGAAGATAGTGCATATTTTGGACTGCCTGAGGTAGAAACGTGGAGAATCGTTATGTAGTTCCCGGATTTTCGTGCCTGGAAAATGAGTAACCCCGCAACCTCTGAGCCGGGGGGGACGTATTGATCATGAAAACCCGGGACCTTGGCAACGGGTGGCTATACACTGCACATCTCAGCCAAATTTAGGGGTGGGGATGATGATGGGGAAGTGTGAAAGGCTAGGGGTTGGTAGAGGGTGTATGTGGGTGGGAGAATAAAAAGAGGATGCCAGAGGAAGAAAGTGAATGCTTTATTACGTGAAGATGGGAGGCCTGAAGTGGTGGGATGGGGTGGGGAGGATAGAATGGCGATATGGAAAGCTTGGAGTTGAAAAGGGTGTGTGTGGCTGGGAGTATGAGGAGAGGAATATCGTTGCAAGGACTGAGTGTGTAGCTGGGAGAATGAGGAGAGAAAGACCGGGAAGACAGAGTGAAAACAGGAGTATATCAAGAGGGGAGATGAAGTGGTGGGAGGGAGTGGGGAGGACACTCTGTAGATATAGAAGATTTATATATAATTGGCAGAGCTGAGGATCAAGATGGGAGAAGGAGGAAGAGATAGAGATAAGAGAAACTGGGGGAGAACATTAAGGAAGAAGGTTAAGTGGAAGAGAGTACTGGATGATTATGTACTATAGTGAAAGGAAGTAGTGGATGATGTAGTGGAAGGGAGTAGTGGATGATGATTTACATGTACAGTATGAAAGACCTGTATAAAGAGTGGCTGGTTGAGTGAGGTGGAGAACCGGAGAAAGAGCAGAGGAAGAACGATGACGGGAGGGGAAGGGAAAGGAGTAAGCAGTATATGACGGATGATGGTATGAAGTGGTGGATCGGGAGGGAGTGGCGAATAATGATGTGGAAATAAGTTAGGCTTGGAAAGTGAAAGGTTGACAGATAGAAGTGTTGGATGGGAAATGAGGAGAGAAAAATGGAGAGAATGACCGAGTGGACTAGCGGGAGGGAGCGACGAGTGATGCTGTTGACATTTGGAGAGTAGGTCGGGAAAGGAACGCGAGACAGGGAGAAGGAAAACTAAGGTGGAGGAGGATATGAGGGAGGGAGACTTGAGGTGGTTTAAAGAGTAGGAGTGAATTGCTAGCAGAAAGTGTGTGGGTGGGAGAACGATAAAAGGTAGAACAAGAAAAACGAAGAATGAGTTGACGGAAGATATGAGGGAAGGAGGCTTGAAGTGTTGGAGGTAGTGGTGGGTGGGAGACCTGAAAGTGTGAACTCTGGTATTAGGTGTCTAGCGATAGACAAACAGATAGGCAGTGTTCAAGTACGTGCATGCAGTGACGTGTGTTGAGGTGGTTCGACCATATGGAGTGAATGGAGAACAAGAGACCGACCAGGAGGGTGTGTGTGTGTGTGTGTGTGTGTGTGTGTGTGTGTGTGTGTGTGTGTGTGTGTGTGTGTGTGTGTGTGTGTGTGTGTGTGTGTGTGTGTGTGTGTGTTTGTTTTAACGAATTGACTCTGTACATGAACTGCAATGTCCGTTCCTGAAGTTCATTTGTCCGCCACCAACATACCAAAAGCATGCCAGTATGCAGCAGCTCGAATGTGCTACCACTTGAACATTAACGGCCGTATTATCAAAATTGACAGTGTGAAAGTGTAGACAAGCCCCTAAATTTGTATGATAATTTCTGGAGCATGTGTTGATAAATGATATCTGACCTTTACTTATTGCTGTTGGCTACACCCTGTAATGGGGGATGCAGGCCGGTCATATCGAGCAAGTTCTGTTTAGGTGATCCATACTCGTAAATGATCGTCAAAGGCACCTCCGCCGTCGCAGTGTTAATAATACAGCCGTAACACTTACTATTGTGATAAACTGTGGATATCGCAATCAGAACTGGTGTTGTGGAATTAGCGGGAGTGTGTTTATGGCGTGTCGGTTGGGTCATATGTACAGGGTGGTATCAGAATTCAAATCCCTAACTATTACCAGCAACAGAGCTCAGTAACGGCGGAGATCGAACCTGCGACCACAACATCTGCAGACCCATCACCTTATCCTGTCCACCACTCTGCCTCCAGATGAGAGTGAGGAGGCAAGAAAAAGGAGATGTAGACGAAGAGCGGGGTGTCACGACAAGTAGAGGAGTATGTAAGGAAGGGTGAATTAAAGTGAGGTGGTTGGGGAAAGAAAGGGTTGAGTAAGCAAGAGGAGAAGAGAAGATATATAGGGTAGGGTGGTGTGACGTGGGTTGTTACCGAGTAGCGAGAGAAATACCTGTTAGTCATTGGGTTGAGGAGCTGCTGACAGTGTGTTGCGTCATACAGTAATAAAATCAATAGACAAGGAGATTAATAGATATGTGGATACAAGTAGATATTGTTGATCAATGAACGATTGGATACGTAAGCTGTTAGAGAGCAAAGGACGGTCGGATAGATAAGCTTATATAAATAGAGATGAAGGGAGAGGTACAAGGATAAATTAATGTAGACATACATTCGTTCATACTTACATATATACATACATAGACAGACAGTCATGCAGACAGACAGACAAACATACATACAGACAGGTAGACAGACAGACAGAAACATTCATAAAGGCTGACTGACAGAATGTTCGACTGATTGACTGATCCATAGGCATATACAAAGATTGGTAGAGAGGCAGAGTAACAGGTAAAGAGACACACATACTGTCTAGCAATGACGGAACATTCCGTGGGAACAGGCATGGCGACGGTGTGTGTGGTGACAGCGGGTGAGTCAGGGAGCGGTGCATGACTCAAACCAGGGGACATATTCATAAACTTTCTAGAGCTGCAGTGGTGTGGAAGATTGCCAAACACTTCACACCCATGCTGATCGGAATATTGAAGTAAAACAAATACAGCCAAGCAAAAATAATCTCTAACTGTACTTGACTTCTCTGCATACTTTTGTAGCTTGATGATTAAGTACTCCTTCACTACGAGGACATCTTATCCATTTCATTTTTGTTTCCTTCAGAGGGTATTATCCACCTTAGGGAAAACTTTTCGACCTAGAGGAGTCAGATCTAGCCTTCATTAACCTGTTTACTACCACGGCGTTCTCTTAAGCTGAAATTAATGTTGTGGTAACAAAATAAATATAATGATAATGATGTGGTCTTCAGGCTAAGGGTGTGAAGTTGAGTATAAGGACATTTGTTTATACTCATGGCTTCATTCATACACTTGCCAACAGTACTTCACGAATTATAATGAATAATATAGTGAAAAATATAACCTGACAAACTGATCTTGTTGATAAATTACCCCAACGCCCGAAGACGTTATTTTAATCTTCATGTATCGGCCGTCAGTCCACTATACTCAGGTTAAAAGAACACCCTAGTAATGAATGGGTTATTGAAGGCTACATTTAATCCCACCAGTTCGAAAAGTCTCTCCCAAACAGAATAAAATCATCTGACCGTAGCAAGAATAATATACAAAGACTTTGTGGTACTTAAGGGGTTAATTACTGTACTTTCTGTAGTGATAATTAATTTTTATCCTTTACGAAAGCCGTCAGTGTCATCATTTTCCTTTTGCCTTATCACTTTTTATCGCTTATCTGTCTTGTCAACCATATTCCCGTTGTCATTTAAGATTTCGTAGTATTTCATCTTTACCCATTTATTTTGCATCGTACACGTTAATATTATCTTATGCCTAAATAAATCATCTAACTGTTGACAACCTTTGTTTTAGTACTATACTAGAGGATATTTTTGAGGAATAAATCTCATAGACGGAGGTAATGCGATATCTCATAAGCCATCCAGAAGATGACTGTCCCGCGATACTCTTATCGTGTTTCCTGGTACGATAAATCAACTGCCAGCCACGTCAGATAAAAATATATAAAGAAAATACTAGGAACTCCTTACTATAAGAATAAGCATAAAGACCTCAGACTTTGGAGTAAATCGACGAAACTTTGACTTAGATGTAATGGGAAGACCTGGACTTAAATTAAAATGTAAAGAATTGCCGATGATTCTGAAGTAATAAAAAGAAAACCGAAGTAACAGAAAAAACTTAGCTGTAGAGTATAAGAAACTTACATTTACAAATAACAGATGGAGCCTGAATATAGAAATATGGAAAAGAACTGAGATTTTACTTAAGTTAAAGGGAAACTTATAAGTAATAAAAAAGATTTTAGAAACAATAAGAGGAATTTCACTTAGAATTAATAAAAGCAAACTTAGATTAAGAAGTAGGCTAATAAGAGCAGGGCCTTTCAATAGCTTTCGTCTATCATGTTGCATTTGTTTTTCCGCTGTACTGATAACATGTTCATAATCGGGGTTTTCCTGTTCATTTACGTATGTATTCAATTTATATTTTGGGCGGGGTGTCTGTACTGACACAAATTTTCTGTATCAGGTTAGTTTTTATCATTATGCAGTCTCCGGTAACGTATTCAATATCACAACGTCCTTTCGTGTTTAATTCTTGTTGCTGCCTGACGATCTTATTCAGTTTGAGAAAGACCCCTATCAGTGAATGCAGTAAATAACATGGAAGGGTTGAGAAAGGATTCAACCCCTTCAGTCTGACAAAAAAAAAAAAAAAAAATTTTGCTATCTCCAACACATTTATTCATCGCAGGATAAACTATTTGAACAGGAGGAGGTAAAAAAGTGTATGTTCCTTATGTAATCTGCTCACTACTACTGGCCTGTTGTAAGTCAGATCAAGTCGTCCGGATATATCAAGAATTAAATTAAATGTATACGTCATAGAGTGAAGGGTTTAGTCCAAATAATTTCCATTAACCATTTGACTGCTAGGATTTCCTTCTGCTGAGCCGAGAATACTCTGTTTGTCCTCGAGAATAAATAGAATAGACCGGTGTCATTCAGAATAAATAGAGTAGACCGGTGTCATTCAGAATAAATAAAATAGTTCGGTGTCATTTAGAATATATAAAATAGTTCGGTGTCATTTAGAGTAAATAAAATATTTTGGTGTCATTTAGAATAAATAAAATAGTTCGGTGTCATTCAGAATAAATAAAATAGTTCTGTGTCATTCAGAATAAATAAAATAGTTCGGTGTCATTCAGATTAAGCAAAGTAGTTGTGTCATTCAGAATAAATAAAATAGTTCGGCGTTATTCAGAATAAATAAAATAGTTCGGTGTCATTCAGAATAAATAAAGTAGTTCTTTGTCATTCAGAAAAAAATAGTTCGGTGTCATTCAGAATAAATAAAATTGTTCGGTTTTATTTAGAATAAATAAAATAATCCTTTGTCATTCATGATAATAAATAATTAAGTAAACAAGTAAATGAATGAATAAATAAATAAAAACTAGATATGTTCACTGGAGCCAGAGTTGCAAATGGCTGAGCGTATTGTACGGAGGTGAGTAGAACTGGAAGATGTTGAGTAAACAGTGACAGTTTGCTGAGTGGATATTGGTCTCGAGCGGATGTTGCAAGGTGTTCAACAGATAATGGAGAATATTCAGCGACTGATACTGAGGTAATGGGTGAAATGCAATAAATAAAAAGACAAAGTTGCAAAATGTTGAGCTGATGCTGCAAGATGTATTGATACCTCATGATACTGATTGGAGATTCCAAGGCGTGATGCGGATATTGCAAAATGACGACTGGGTATTACTCAATATTGAGCGGATATTGCAAGATGTTAAGCGGACATTTCACGATGTTGAGCGAAATTACACCATGTTGGGCGGATGTTGCACGATGTTGAGCAGGTAGTGCATGATACTGGATGGATGTTGCACCATGCTGAGCTGATATTGCACGATGTTGAGCGAGCATAGCAAGGTGCTGAGCGGATATTGCAAGGATCTGAGCAGATATTGCACGATGGTAAGCGGATATTGCAGGGTGTCAGGTGCGAGGGGTGCCCGCTGAAGGATGGTGACATTTCTTGAAGGTCATACGTGTTGCCTGACGTGGTCGCTGGAGGGGGTACGGCGAAAGAGGAAGCAGCTCACTCTCACTCTCATTTTCTCACTTTCACATTTTTCTCATTAATTTGTGAATCTTCTTGCTCACCCTCATTCATTTTCTCACTTTCTCTCACATTTTTCTGGCTAAGGTGTGTATTTTCTTGCTCATTTTTACTCTTATTTTCTCGTTGTCTCTCGTTTTTCTTTACATCTCGTAATCCTAATTTCATTTTCTCTTTTCTCACTTTTAATATCATCATGCTCTCTCACTATTTTTTTTCACTTTTCTTGACATTTTATATATCGATCTCTCACTCTCATTTTCTCTCTTTCTCTTTTATATATCTCGTATGTTAACGCTTCTCTTTTTCACACACTGACTCACTTCAAAGCTTTCTGTCAAGTGCTTATATATCTCGCTTTCTTTCACCTCACCTTACTGTCTCAAAGTTTTATATATATTTCTCTCTCTCTCTCTCTCTCTCTCTCTCTCTCTCTCTCTCTCTCTCCAAGTCGTACTTTGCGTGGCCTTGGAGATTTCTTAATCCCTCATCTTTAGCGGTTTACTCTTTACATCACGCTTCAGTACCTTCTTCCTCTTCTTTGTTACTGATAGAAACCATAACGATACTAAAACGACATAGCTAAATAACCCACCAGAGAATGTTAAGGTGTAATATGCAAAGAAAATCGCTTAGGATGAGGCGCTACGAAGCCTCCTATAGAGCCTAAAATACGGCCCTATTCTCCACTCTCCCCTCCCCTTAGACTCTCCTATTCTTCTTACACTCTCCTACATCCCTCACACTCCTATTACCCTCACACTTTCCTATTCCCTCACACTGTCCTATTCCCCTCATATTCTCCTTTTCCCCTCACACTCCTATTCTCCTCACACTATCCCATTCCCTGCACACTCTCCTCTTCCCCTCGCATTCTCCTTTCCCCCTCAGACTCTATTATTCCCCTCATATTCTCCTTTTCCCCTCATACTCATGTTCCCCTCACATTCTCCCATTCCCCTCACACTCTCCTATTCTCCTCACGCTTTCTTTCTCTCCTCACACTCCTATTCCCCTCACATTTTTCCATTCCTCTCACACTCTCCTATTCCCCTCACTCCTCTAGTCCCCTCACACTCTCCTTTTCCCCTCACACGCGCCTATTCCCTTCACACTCTCCTATTCCCCTCACACTCTCCTATTCCCCTCATACTCTCCTTTTGCCCTTACACTCTTCTATTCCCCTTACACCCCAATATTCACTTCACTCTTCTTCCCTTACACTCTTCTATTCCCCTTACACCCCAATATTCACTTCACTCTTCTTTTCCCCTCACACACTCCTCCTCCCTTAACACTCCCTTCCCTCCCCACACCCTTCCTTCACCTTTCACTCGCATCAACTCTTCCTCTCTCCTCTCCTCCACCACACGCCATCTCCCTCACATCCATCTTGGGGGAGGTGGTGGTCCAGTGGGTTAGGAAGCTGAGTATGAGAAGCTGTTGGTGGAGGGGGTTTGAATCCCAGTAGTCCCACGGCGTTCCTTTATCCTCTTGAATCTGATGGTATTTTAAAATATATCCTTGCTCCTACCAGACTTTTACACTTAGCCTGGGGTGAGACGCCAAGTAGTGAAGGGGTTAATGAAGGTTGTATAGAGCCCCTCTGGTTCGAAAAGCCTATCATGAAGGAGTGCTCAGAGAGTGCAATGCCCTCACCCTAAAATTGGTCCATGGGTCGAAAAATTGGCTTTACTCTGTGACCTTCACCTTTGGTCAAACGTTAT
This sequence comes from Coenobita brevimanus, assembly GCF_032717465.1. Lineage (NCBI taxonomy): Eukaryota > Metazoa > Arthropoda > Malacostraca > Decapoda > Coenobitidae > Coenobita > Coenobita brevimanus. The sequence continues at coordinate 41,466,712 of NC_137046.1, forward strand.
CAAAACAGTTTCTCCCTTGTCGCTTGACCCTCAACCCTTCCACCAAAGTTGGTCCAAATCTGATGGAAAATGTTTGAATTGACAACGTCCGTTGACCTTGACCTTTGACCTATTGTTTTCAAAGTTGAATCTGTTCATCCTTAACTGGTCCTTAATCGCTTCACCAGGTTTGGTCCAAGTCGAATAAAAAATGAATTATCGGGTCGAACATTGATCTTGTCCCATGAATTTGAACTTTGACTGAATGCTGTTAAAACTGAATCCCCTTATTTACACCTTACCCTGAATCTTTCCACTAAGTTTGGACTAAATCAGATCAAAACTGTTGAGGGTGCCCTTGCCATTTGACCTTGCTTTGTAAGTGAGATTTTTTTACCTACTTCTCAAAACGAAATCTATTCTTCCTTGTCTTACCCTTAACCCGTCCACAAATATTGATCTAAATCAGAAGAAAAGTGATTAAGTTACAATTGCCGTGTGACTTTGACCTTTACTTGCTGTTTTGAAAAACAATAAGTCAACCCCTTGACAAACCTTCAGCCCTTTCACCAAGTTTGGTCCGAATCTAAACAAATTTGTTTCAGTTATTTTGTTCGCACACAGACACACACTGGCCGAACATTTATATTGCCTTGTGACCTCCCTTGACCGATTGTTTTAAAAGTCAGATCCTTTCGTCCTCGCCTTACCCTCAACCATTCCACCAAGATTATTGTAAATGGGAGCAAATCTGTTTAAGCTGTCCATGTCCTGTGACCTTAACCTTTGAAACCTTTGACTTGTCTTTCTCAAAACCATTGTATTTTCACCATGGCTGATCCTCAACAATTCCACCTAATATAGTAGAAATCTAATCAAAACTGCTTGAGTTACATTGTTCACTCACAGGCAGAAATACACACTCATGCGCCAAACAGAACAATACCTCTGTGGCAGTACGTGAGCGCAGGTGTAATAAAACCGTCTGAAGATGACAAGAATAAAAAAATGGGGCATCGCAGAGGAGGTGTTAAACGATTTTTAGGGTCTCCGCCCCTCCTCCCTCCCCTTTGTTATGTGTTTTTATGGACTAAAATAAAAATACTGTTATATGGACATGTTCGGTGCTCCCGTGTCGTAGTGGAAGCCTCGTGCGTAAATGTTCAATAGACTCACCTAGCAACGGGAAAATTATCGAATTATTTATTCATTTATATCGCTCCTTTCCCATTACGTTACCCTTCCTTCCGACTCGCCTCCTTTCTCCAGCAACCACTTCAGCACTTCCTCTCCTTTTTCTTATATTCCCTTTTTCCTCCAGCTCCTCCATTCACCCCCCCCCCTCCCCACCACTACTCCCTCACCCCTACTCTCTGTCACCATTCAAGCTTGTTTCCATACCCTTTTACTCCTTATAAAATCTTAAAAACCACGCAGAAACAATATTTTTGCCCGTTTAATGCAAACACTCAGTCCAAGCACAAAACTTTATCTGGGAAATTATCACCACAAAATAGTGATCCATTTTTTTTTTTTTTTTTTTATCTCAGTACTCCCTCTTCCCTTTCCTCTTTCAACATTATACGAGTTACTTTTATCTTTTATCTTTTATATAATTCTGAAAAAAAAAATAAATAAATAAAACAAGCAATACTTTTACCCACTGATGCAAACTTCATCCCTGATACAAGAATATAGCAGGAAAATTCAAGTCACATATTCGCGATCCATTTGTTTACATCCACGCAGCAAGCCCCGTTGTCAAGCGCGGTTGCTAGGGACGCTGTGTGTATTGTGACACGTTACCTGGTCAACCGCTGGTGGTGGTTATTCATTTATTCATACCGCGCCATTCATATTCCTTAATAGTTGAACACAGAAGTAGAACCCATCCTCACTCTCCCTTAAAACGAGTGACTTACATCTCGAGTGAATATACAAAATAGATAAATCCATCGCACTTCTAGTCAACCTGAGACGTTTCGTTGAATCGGTTAGGGGCACATCAAAAGCGGGAAAAAAAGAAAAAAAAAAGTTACTCCTACTTGTTGATAAGCCGAAGTGTGGAGTCGATTTCAGATACTGATTTCTTAATGATTGTCATGCATACACGCCAGGTAAGCAAACATACTTTTCACTTACAAGGAAGTCATTATTATCCCTTTTCGTCTGGTGGTGTATTTCGTGTTTTATTCTTGCCCCTACCAGATTGTTTTTTCCAACCTTTGTCTATATTCTTCAAACTGAAACGTGTTACATACAGCATTAACCCCTGCATTATCAGAGGCCTTTCCTTACTTGAATACCATCGTCTGGTGGCAGCTGGAGTAAAATGAAAAACAACTCATCCGGGTGAAGGGGTTAAACTAGTAATACGGTAATTTTATATGCTTCCGATTCAGGTCATAGGCTTAATAACCCGTTCCCTAAGACCCAAAAGTCCTCCTACATATCATACACCTCCACATTTTACCACTTCGGCGCTAGCACCCACCATCCATACTGAATATAAAGAAGTAGCGACATAAAAGTAGTTATAATTAGCTATGATAAAGATGGGATAATTTGAGAGCTACTAATAATGTTATAATAGTTTATCATTAGAGGAAGTACACTTCGGTAGTAGAGCTGGTAGAACGTGTCTCATAATCACAAGACTTGGCAGCCTCCCTAGCACCTCATACTTACCTGTTTAAATCAACATTATGTGACACTGATATTCAATGTATGTTGCTTATGTCAATTATGTCGATGTTACAGGGTTATGAAAGGCACAGAAAAAAATAATAAGGTAAGACAACCAAAAACAAATCGCTAAGGAAGAGGTGTTATGAAGTCTCGTAAGGACTCAAGGTGGACCGTATTGATGCCAGTTAGGAAGGATCCATAACATCTCTTTTTATAGTCTTTATGGTAGTTTAATATACTGTTACGTGTTGTTCATGCAATCTGTGTCGGTGTTAGTATAATTTCGGTACCTACTATACAAAAACATAAAGATATAATTTTCAAAACATATCGCTAAGAGAGAAGTATTACAAAATCAAAGTCCGCCAGAAAACCCCTTAAGTTCTCTGCTGCCCCTCCCTGCCCCCTTGCTGACCCCTCCCTAATCCAAAATTGTGTGGGATGATTCGCCTCTCCCTGTTGTGGATTCTGCAGTGGACCAGACATGTACTAAACTTGACATGATATAGACATCAGTGCATGTACGCTTACTGATGATATATGGTTTCTATAACTAAAGGATTGATAGTGTCGACGTCTTCACGATGCATACGGACGCATTATTAAACGAGAGATCGCGAAGTGGAGATTAAACCCTCCATTTTTAACATCATTATGGAAACACAAGGATGGTGGGGAAAAAAAAAAAAAGAAGCTTGACCATTTTTTCCCGTTGTTGATCATGTTATGCAAGGTGGAATGCAGCATATCAGGTGCCTATACTCACAGGTGTTTTGCGATGGACTGTCGTAATATTGCATCCAAGTGTTTGAAGATTATTTCGTGTGGATGTGTGTCAGTGTTTTCAGGGTTTTTATATGATCTCAGAATTTATGTATGATTCAAGATTTTAATATGGTTTCAGGGTTTATATTATCGATATTTTCTGGATTTATATGTGACTTCATGATCAAGTATGTGGGTTTGTGTTTCAGGATGTCAATCAAACTGGAGGACATGCTGACGGTGGTGAAGCCCCCCGCACAGGCCCTCGACCTCTTCCGCACCAAGATCAAGAACAAACTCGACTTCGACAGGGCCTACGAGAAGGTGCCAGAGTATAAGATTAGGCCCGAGAAGGTGAGAGGGAGGGGAGGGAGTGGGGGAGGAGACGAGGGAGGGGGAGAGGAGAGGTAGGGAATAGGGGAGGAGGAGAGAAAGAGGAAAAGGGAAGGAGGGGGACAGAGTGAAGGGAATGGAAAGGAGAATGTTATGTGTATTTGTGTGCTTGCTTGTATGTTCAGCTATATGTGGAACAGTTTCTGCGTGTCTGTCTGTATCAGTAATTACTTCTCTCTCTCTCTCTCTCTCTCTCTCTCTCTCTCTCTCTCTCTCTCTCTCTCTCTCTCTTTATATATATATATACAGTATATATATATATATATATCTGACTGTCTGTCTGTCTATCTATCTATCTGTATCCATCTGTCTTTCTATCATCAGTCCATTTATTTAGTTACCTTTATCTGTCTGTCTATATCTGTCTACGTGTATATATATATATATATATATATATATATATATATATATATATATATATATATATATATATATATATATATATATATCCATCCATCTATCTATTTATCTATCCATCTATATATATGTACTGTATATAGGTATGTATCTGTAGCACACAATAATAATATGGTACAAGTTGTCTGGAAAGGGTGTAAAAAGAATGACCAAGTTTTTCTGTGTTATTCACGTCATCTGTTGTAGAACAGTGCTGAGAGAGAGAGAGAGAGAGAGAGAGAGAGAGAGAGAGAGAGAGAGAGAGAAAGAGAGAGATTTCTTTTTTCCGGATCGTCTCTGTGTTCCTCTGCCTCTCTCTGTCTGTCTGTCTCTCTCTCTCTCTCTCTCTCTCTCTCTGTCTGTCTGTCTCTCTCTCTCTCTCTCTCTCTCTCTCTCTCTCTCTCTCTCTCTCTCTCTCTCTCTCATCAATCCATTTATTTAGCTACCTATATCTGTGTGTCTCTCTCTACTTGTATCTATATCCATCCATCTGTCTATCTATCTATCTATCTATCTGTCTATCTGTATGTATGTATGTATTGTATATATGTATGTATCTATCGCACACACCAATAATATGGTACAAGTTGTCTGGAAAGGGTGTAAAAAGAATGATCAAGCTTTTTTGTGTTATTCAGGTCGTCTGTTTTAGAACAATGTTGAGAGAGAGAGAGAGAGAGAGAGAGAGAGAGCGAGAGAAAGAGAAAGGGAGACAGAGACGATGCGGGAAAAACTCTCTCTCTCTCTCTCTCTCTCTCTCTCTCTCTCTCTCTCTCTCTCTCTCTCTCTCTCTCTCTCTCTCTCTCCGTGCCTCTCAGCCTCTCCCAGCCCAAGGCCTTGCCCCTGCCCCTCTGCCTCCCTGCCATCCCAGTCTCATGTTTCGTCTTTCCACTCTGACTCTCGTCTCCTTTTATCTCTTTCGTCTCCCTCATCTAACTTTCCCGTGCACTATCTGCACCTACTATCTCCCTTATCTCATCCTGCCTCTCCCTTCCTCTCATCTCCCTCCTTCCTTCCCTGACTCTCTACCTCTTCCCTCCCCTCACTCTTTCACTCTTCCCCCCTCCCCCTCCTCTTAGTGTAGCGGGTGTGAATGATATTAATACTGAAGGTGCAAAAGTACACTTCGTCTTGAAGGTAGTCCAGACTATAAAGAAGGTGTTTGTAGACTATATTCGTTACAGTTATATACAGCTTGAGAAATACTGCCAGAATGACGTAGAAAGACAGCCTGCCACGGTGATAGTATGAGAGAGTCTGCCCTCGTGAACAGAGCGTGATAACCGGCTAAACTTTACCGCTGACGTTAGTAAAATCTGTCATTAAGTGATATCAGCATACAGGGTTGCCACATTGTATGACGAAATAATGTATGAACAATTAATAAAGTATCCACCTATATTATAACAAGCCGGTTGGCGACGATGGCCGGCTCTAAGCGGACCAAGCTTTGGCCCACCCAAGGTATAATTATAGGTGGCGCTGCCAGCGACCGGAAGTGAGTTTCAACACTAAAGGTCATTCTGTATGGAGGTACTCCAGTGCAACATTCCACCCAAGTTATGGCCCTGACTTAATAATCTTTGGAGCTGTAGCATTTTGCGCGAACATAGTCGTGATTTTAGCTATTTTTGCCGTTTTTGCATTTGATGACCTTTGACCCCTGACCTGGCCAATGTAGCACACAGGTGTACGATAGAGAATTGTATTACTAGTCAGTGTCTATCAGCATGCAAAGTTTCATTCAGTTCCATCAAGCCTCTGGGGAACTAGGGGGCCCGTTTTGAAAACCGGTACTGGATGCTAGAGAGGCTGAGAGCCAATCTTCGCAGGGTTGAGAGCCAATCTTCGCAGGGTTGCCACTCGAAAACTAGAGGAGAGAAAGGAAAATGGGTGGCACACTCCCGATAGGGAATGACCTCAAAATTTCGATTAAAGAAGTCAGGGCTCTCTACAGAAATTACTAATGCTTCTGCTGCTCAAAACGTGAAAAGTATGAAAAAAGCGTTATTTCGGCCGTTGCTAGGCAACGAATAGTTGCCTAACAAGTAAAACCTTGCGGCCACATCTAGGTCACAGGCTGGTCATTTTATCCATGTTTGGTTGGAATTAGTTAATTCTGAAGGGTAGAAGTGCCTGCCACAATTAAACGAGATATCAAGCAAGAAAACGGGACTAACAATAAGGACAGCATGAACTAGCCAGTAATTAAGAATTAATATTTATTTAGTAAATGGTATATGTATAGTGGGACCATTGTATCTTTCCTCGCTTTCCTTCTGTCCCCTTCCACATCATCGTCCCCCTCCTCCCTACCCCTATCCTTTCATCCTGTCCCTTCCCCTCACTCTTTCATCCTGTCACTCTCCTCACCCCCCTTACCTCTCACTCGCTCCTCCCTCACTCTGTTTCTCTCACTTCCCCTACTCCGCTCTCCCTTCCTCCCCTCTCCACTGTCCCCTCCAGAAATAGCTTACACTCACTGCAGTGATCCATTATGTTCTGCTCTTTTCACCACGCCTCTTTCTCTCTCTCTCTCTCTCTCTCTCTCTCTCTCTCTCTCTCTCTTATTCTATCTCTATCCCTATATATAGATTGATAGATAGATCTATCTGTCCATTTGTCTGTCTATCTATCTCTCCCAGGTTCGCCCCGGTGAGGTAACGGGTGAGGGTCCGGGTGGGTGGAGGATGACCCCCGCCCGGAGTGAGGAGCCCCCCCAGGCTGGCTACGCAGACCCTCTCCCTCCCTCCATGCGGGGACTCAACATGGACGAGTTCTATGAGGTGAGGATGGAGGAAATTCGATGATGTAATGGGGGGCTAGATTTAAAGTATCTTGGTTTTATCTGTCCTTGTTTTATGACGTGTGTGTGTGTGTGTGTGTGTGTGTGTGTGTGTGTGTGTGTGTGTGTGTGGTCAAGGCTATGAAAGTCCAAAATAAGTCTTCTGCACCAAGTGGGTTATCCGACAAAAATTCCTTCTTTGGCTTCTTTTCACACTAGTTTTCTTGAGTTTTTCTTATTTCATCATTTTTTTATTTTCATTTATACTGTTCATATTTTATCATATAAATTTATGTCCTCTGTTAGCATTCACTCCTATTATTTCGGTTTATTGTTTTCTCCTTTTTTATTGTTTTCCTTTTCTACATATGTCTTTCAGTTGTCAAGATTTGTTTTTCACTTTTTGTTTACTGGAATTTGTAGCATGTTTCATTTTATTTATATTCTCTTCCTTTGTTATCATTATTTTTCATCATATTCCCCATCAAAGTATAATTCTTTCCCTGTTTTTAGTAGTGTCTTTTGGTCAATGGATTAAACTGACTGTGCTTGGATCATATATGCACACAGAGAGAATGCATGTGAATAAGGGTGGTGAAAGTGTGTCAGTGTGTGTGTGTGTGTGTGTGTGTGTGTGTGTAGGGGGGTAGGGAGAGTTTGGAGGTAGGAGGCGGTGAGGAAAGCCAAGAAAATGGATAGATATTGTAAGTAAATATGGGGAAAAACGAGGTGTGGAAGTTGAGGCGGTAGGAAGACCCTGTGGAAGATAAAGAATAAAAAGTGATAAAGTACAATACGTTTGGAGAAGCACGTCATCCTTCCTTTTTAACTCCCTGCATCCAGTGACGTCATCCATCCGTTATTCCTGCTGCCTCGAGACGGTTACTGTACATTGTGTAAAGGGGAGACGTCTTGGAGTGAAAGGGTTAATGAAGGAAGGCAAAATCTACCCTCTTCAGATCGGACTGTCTTTCCTGAACCAAAGAGAATCGTCTGGAAACAGCAATGATGATGGTTAATAATAATGATAATAATAATCATAATAATGTTTTTGTACTGAATAGGTTAGTGTGGTGATTAAGTAGGTTATCGTTGGGCCGTATTCTTGATGACGTTGGAGGCTTCGTTGTTCCTCTTCCGAAGCGATTTATGTTGCATTTTAAGCCCACATCATTATTTAGATGTATTTATATCGTTTTAATACCGACATTGCGTGCATCAGTAACATACAACAGGATACTGAAGTGTAATTTGCAGGATGAATAGCTAAGATAAAGGTGTTAGGAAATCTCCAAGCCTGTTAGAATACGAACTATGACAGGCATTACAAGGCGCATATTTGCGTGGATCGTGGCTTGTGAGTGGAGCTGAGAATCTGGAAAACTTCAGTGAGGAATGAATGGACGTGTGAGGTATTTACTGGGCACTGTATTCATGGTACTTCTCTCCTTTTGTGCTTTACTGTTCCTGTTTCTTGATCCCTCCTATTTCGTGAATTCCTGCGAAGTAGGGTGGTGCGGTGGTGGTGGTGATGATGATGATGATAATTTGAAAGATTTGAAAGTGTTATTGTTATCTTTAATCAGTCATTTTCTTAGAGAGAGAGAGAGAGAGAGAGAGAGAGAGAGAGAGAGAGAGAGAGAGAGCATGTGTGTATATGAGGGTCAGCGAGTGTTCGAGACGTGAAGATGTATACCTAACTGTCATACTAAGTTCTCGTCCGTATGTTTGTCTGTCTGTCTCCTGCCTGTAATGCGAACTCTGTTTGTAGCATCACGCAAAGACGGTAAGATATATCAACAAACTCCAAAAGCTAAAGTTGTGAAGGATTCTTTGGAATGTGCTCCAAGGCCCCTTCCTCCCGAAAAAAAAAAAAATCCGGAAACAATCCCATTTTACCCTATAGCTGTGTTGTTGTTGTTGTTGTTGTTGTTGTTGTTGTTGTTGTTAACGCCGGTCTGTCTGGCTGAGCAGGCCCATCAATAGCAAGCAAGCAACCGCCCCTTCTGGGTTATCCTGTATAGTGAACCGATGTTACCTTGTAGCTGACAGTGCCTTGTCGTGGCGAGAAGCAGGGGACAGCGAGGAAGATTGTGGAGATTTGGTTCCTGGATGGAACGCCGCATTTGCGTTTCTCTACCCAGGTAATAGGGACACCATAAGAGGCTCCATATCACCCTGTTATTTGGTTATATGTTTCCCACTCAGCGCTGTAATCGGTTTCCTGGGTATTAGGAAACCTTTATGCATGTTACTCAGTGTAGGGTTACCTGAAGTGGAAAGAAGAGTAATAGAATGTGGCAGAAGGAGTGGAAGAAATTGTAAGAGAGGATAGCAGACACAGAAAAAGTATGATAAAGATGAAGGAAGATATAGGCAGCACTGAATCAAGTTAGTGGATGCTGGTCGCCACCACCTACCGCCCCTCTACCTGTGTAAAAATAAATAAATAAATAAATAAAACGCTACCACCAGCTGGTATAAGAACCGAATATGCTATTTTACAGTGTAATCTTCACCTTCGAAAGATTACCCTCGAAATCCACCAACTTTGGCCCAAATCATATTAAAACTGCTTGAGTCGACAGTTCCTCGACCTTTGATTTATCCCCTTGACTTTGACATTTGACGTTTCCTCGTGACCATTACTTTCGACTGAATGTTCTCAAAATCGAATCTCTCTGTCTTTGTTTTAATCTGAACTCATCCACAAAGGTTAATCTGCATCGAATGAAATATTTTTAGTTGACCTTTCCATGTGACTTTGACCTTTGACTTACTGCTCTCGAAAACAATCTCATCCTCCAAGTTTGATCCAAACCAGATCAAAACTATTTTGGTTATTTAATTCACACACAAACACACGGGTCGAAACTAGAACTTGCCCTGTGATCCTGACCCTTGACCGACTGTCCTCAAAACTGAATCACTTGGTTCTTGTGTGACTCACAGGCCTTCCACCAAGTTTTATTCAAATCAGATAAATCTGAATTGGCCTTGCCCTATGACTATGGATTGTGATTTTGAGCTTCGACTGATTGTCCTCAAAATTAGGTCACTTCATTCCTGCAAGACCCTCAGCCTCTTTTCCCATATTTGGTCTAGTTCAGATGAAGTGAAAAAAGGTGACCTTGCCCTGTGGCCTTGACCTTTCTCTCATTGTTCTAAAAAACTAAAGGTTACCCTTTGACTGACCCTCCACCCCTCCACCAAGGCTGGATAAAATTGGAGCTAAACTGTTTTGGTTATTTTCTTGCGAAGCACACACACTGGTCGAGCTTTGACCTTCTCCTGTGACCTTGACCTTTGACTGATTGTTCTCAAAATTGAATCAGTTCATTCTTGCCTTCCCATCGACCCTTCCCCCACATTAAGTCTGAATCGGATATTAGTTATGTAAATAGTACTAGGTCAGCGAGTGTCCTAGCCCTGTGACGTTCGTCTTTGACATGTTTAAAAAAAAAAAGAAAAAAACTTTTCTCATGGGCTTGCTCTCAACCCTTCTACAAAGTTTAATTAAAATCAGATATGAACCGTTTGAGTTATTTTGTTCACACACACACACACACACACACACACACACACACACACTTACGCTGTCATTCAGATGCAGCCACATTCTCTCTCTCTCTCTCTCTCTCTCTCTCTCTCTCTCTCTCTGTATATATATGTTTGTATGTATATGTATATTTATATCCATCTGTCTACATCTACATATGTATGTATATTTATTTATGTGTCTATCTATCTATCTGCTGCCGTATGTATTGTTCTACACCAAACAGGTGTAAACCACGTACCTGCTGGGTCCTTGATTACGATATACCCAAGCAGCTTCACTTCTTGCGTTTTACAGATAACCGACAGCAAGTCATTCTCCCATAAACCTCATTCCAGTCCGCTCTTTTCGCTTCTTCTACTCTCTTGGTTGCTGAGAGCTCTCTGATTCGGCATCTCTTTTCCACCTTTTCCTAGGCCTCTCCTTTCCCTTCACTCCCTTCTTTTTTAGCCTGTATACTTTCTTTATCAACCTGTTATCACCCATTCTCTCCATATGGTACACATCCTGGGCTGCCCTTTCCATTGTCCTACGGCTGCCTCCACAATTTCTTACAGTGTCATTACTAACCAGTCAGTATCTCAGTCAATTATGTGACGTATTGCACCCATTTGTGCACTTCAAAATCAGTCTGTATAATATGTCTGTCTTTCTGTCTATCCATTTTACAACCACTCTACTTGCCCATGACCCAGGTTGACATAGACTGGAGGATGCTGACCACGGCCAGGCCTAAGAACAGGTGTGAAGAGGAGATCTTTTCCAGGTGAGGCCAACACTTTCACTTTACCCTCCCATTCTCTCTCTCTCTCTCTCTCTCTCTCTCTCTCTCTCTCTCTCTCTCAGCACAAACAAACGACATGACATTTACGGTCTATTTTAAGGAGAAATCTTTTAAGAATCTCTCTCTCTCTCTCTCTCTCTCTCTCTCTCTCTCTCTCACACACACACACACACACGATGCTTCTCCCTATCTATCTCTGGACCAGTCCTCCCTCCCTCTCACTCTCCTTTCGTTCTTTCCCCTTTCTTTCGTAACATTCCTACCGCTCCCACCTGCTTCCTTGTCTCTCTCACTCCCTCCTTTCTGCCTCCGCCTCAATCGCCCTTCTCTATTTTTCTCTTCCTCTGATTTTCCCTGGTAATCTCTCTACTGTATGTTCTCTCCCTGCACGTATCCCCCTCCTCTCCCCCACTTTTCCCTTCTCTCTTTCCCACCGCTATCCTCCCTTCCCCCTTTTTCTTTCTTTTCCGTAACTTTGTCTCACTCCCTCTTGTTTTTCCTTCTTCAACTTCTTTCTCCTTTCTCCCTCCCTCTTTCTCCCCTCCCCACTTCTCCGTTCCTCCTCCTTTCACCTCACAGGACACGTTTCACAGGTATGTTGAGATGGGCCGACTTCAGCTGCAGCGCCTGCGAGAGGAGGCCGAGAATGTGGCACAGGGCAAGGACTGGACGGGCAGAATGGTAAAGGTGGGTACTACCTTGCCTTACCCTGCCTCACATAGCCATACTGTACCTCATCCTTCCATACCCTGCCTCACTTTGCATTACTCTGACTGACTGTCATACCCTGCCTCACTCTGCTATACCCTGACTTACCCTGCCATATCCGACCTTACTTTGAGATTCCCTGCCTCACCCTACCATACCCGCCACCCTCATTTGGTTGTTTTGCTCTGCCTTACCCTGCCATACTTTACCTCACCCTGCCATACCCTACATCATCCTGCCATATCTTGCCTTACCCTGCCATACCCTGTCTCACCCTCCAAATCCGGCCTCGGACTGCTTTTCTCTACTTAGCCTTGCCATACCCTGCCTCACCTTGCCATGCCTTGCCTCACTCTGCCATACCTAGCCTCACCTGATTGTGGTGCCCCTTCCTCAGCCTGCCACACCCTGCCTTATTTAGTTGTCTTTCACTACATCATCCTGCCCTGTCCTGCCTCATCTTGTCCAGCTCTTGCCTATCGTGCCTCCTTCTCCTCTGTTTCAGTCTTGTTTTCTGCATTGTTTTGTCTTACATTGTCCTGCCTCTGCCTTCCCAGTTCTGGCCTGCCGTACCTCACCCCGCCCTACTCATGTTAGCCCTGCCTTACCCTAGTTTTCTCAGTTGGCTTGTCCGACACTGTCCTACCTCACCCTTCTCTGCCCCACCCCGCTATGTTGCACCTTGAGCTATCCCACTTTGTCCCACATTGCCCTGGCCTGCCTCAACCTACTCTGCCCCACACCCACACCTGTACACCTTCGCCACACTCACACCTGCCTCACACACGCACACACACACTCACACACCTGCCTCACACCCACACCTGCTCCACAACCACACCTTCCGCACACCTTCACCTGCCTCACACCCACACCTACTCCATACCCATACTTCCCCCCCCCCACACACACACCTGCCCCACAACCACACCTTCCCCACGCTCACACCTGCCCCCACCACACACACTCACACACCTGCCTCACACCCACTCCTGCCCCACACCCACACCTGCCCCACACCCACGCCTTCCTCATGCCCACACATGCCCCACACCCACTCCTTCCTCACACCCACACCTGCCCCACACCCACGCCTTCCTCACACCCACACCGGCCTCACCCCCCCCCTCTCTCTCTCTCTCTCTCTCTCCTCTGCCTGTACCCTTTCCCCTTCTACCCCTGCCCTCTCAATTCTCCCTCCGTTCCATACCCTTACCCCCTTCCACGCCAATCCCTAACGTTTACCCATTCCTTACACCTATCCCTCCCATCTTCTTTTACCCCTGACTTTGACCTCTGTCCTCTACCTCTCCTCTCCCCAGCCCCTTCTCCAGCCATCCCTCTACCCTTCTTCACTACCACGTCAGTTTCTAATTCTTCCCCAGTCCCTATCTCGTCCACCACCTTTTCCCCCTACCACCTCTATCGCTGCCCTCGTTCCACTACCCTTACCCCTTCTCCTTTCTCTGTCCTTCCCAATCGCCTTTCCCTTCCCCCCAGTCCTGCCCCTTGCTCAATACTCTTCCCCTTCTCCAATTCATATCCCATATTAATTTCTCCATTTCTGCCCCCCATGCCGTCTTCTTCCCTTTCCATTTCCGCATACCTGTTCCCCTACCCATATATAATTTTTGTCCCTATCCTCTACCCCTGCCTCTACTCCTGATTCTACTTCTGGCCTCTGCTCTTCAGGTGGTGCCGGGTCGAGGTTCCCTGCCAGAGGTGCGACTGCCCACATGTAGGGAGTGTGGGGAGGAGCTGTGTGAGGGCAAGTGTAAGGACTACCTTTACATCAACTACACCCGCATACAGGTAGGTATGGGGAGGCAAAGCAGAATGAGGCAGGATGAGCCAGGGGTGAGGCAAGGTGAAGGAAGTGAGACATGGAGTGCAACCTCTGTATCAACTACCCTTTCACGCAGGTAGGTAGGATGAGGCAGGGAGGGAGATAAAGAGGGAGGCAAGAAGGCAGACAAGGTTGTCTAGGAAGGCGAGGTAATGAAGCAGGGTGATAGGATGGGATACAGGGAGGAATACAGGTAGAAAACGCGAGCTGGGAGAAGGGGAAGACAGGTGGATAGGTAGGAATTAGGCAGGGGGGTGGGAAGGGAGATGAGGAGAAAAACAAATAGGCAAGGAAGAAGAGAGGACGTAGGAAGGGAGGAATATAGTAAGGCGGGGGAAAAGAAAGCGAGAGGGAAGAAAGTGGGAAGGCAAAAAAGAGGTGGATAGAGAGGGAGAGAGGTAGGAAGGGAGGGGGAGATGTAGGAGGGAGAGGAAGAGGTAAGTGGGATAGGGGGGAGGTAGGAAGGGAGAGGAAGAGGTAAGTGGGATAGGGGGGAGGTAGGAAGGGAGAGGAAGAGGTAAGTGGGATAGGGGGGAGGTAGGAAGGGAGAGGAAGAGGTAAGTGGGATAGGGGGGAGGTAGGAAGGGAGAGGAAGAGGTAAGTGGGATAGGGGGAGGTAGGAAGGGAGAGGAAGAGGTAAGTGTGATAGGGGGGAGGTAGGAAGGGAGAGGAAGAGGTAAGTGGGATAGGGGGGAGGTAGGAAGGGAGAGGAAGAGGTAAGTGGGATAGGGGGGAGGTAGGAAGGGAGAGGAAGAGGTAAGTGGGATAGGGGGGAGGTAGGAAGGGAGAGGAAGAGGTAAGTGGGATAGGGGGAAGGTAGGAAGGGAGAGGAAGAGGTAAGTGTGATAGGGGGGAGGTAGGAAGGGAGAGGAAGAGGCAGGTTGAGAGAGGAAGAGACAGGTGAGGAGGGGGAGAGGTAAGAAAGGTGGGCGAGAGTCAGGAAGGGAAGGGGAGAGATAGGCAGGGATGGGGAGATGTAGGTAAGGAGGGGGAAAGGTAGGCAGGGATGGGGAGAGGTAGGTAGGGAGGAGGAGAGGTAGGCAGGAATGGGGAGAGGTAGGAAGGGAGGGGAGAGTTAGGAAGGGAGGGGGAAAGATAGGTAGGGAGGAGGAGAGGTAGGCAGGGATGGGGAGAGATATGTAGGGAGGGGGAGAGGTAGGCAGGGATGGGGAGAAGTAGGTAAGGAGGGGGAGAGGTAGGCAGGGGGAAGACAGGTAGGCAGCGAGGAAGTGAGATAGGCGGGTAGGCAAGGAAGATAGGTAGGGTGGAGAAAAGGCAGCTGGTAGGCAGGAAGACGGGGAGGGAGGAAGGGAGAGAGGAGGTGAGGGTGAGGAGGGAGGGGGAGGAAAGGTGAAGGTGAAGAGGGAGGGAGAGGAGAGGTGAAGATGAAGAAGGAGGGAGAGAATAAAGGTGGAAGAAGAGAGGGAGTGAAGAAGAGAGAAATAACGTAGAGGGAAGGAGACACGGGGAATAAGAATGAAGGAGAAAGGGAGAAATGAGGGTGGCAGAAGGAAGAAAGGGAAAGAAGGAGGAAGAGAGGAGGAAGGGAGAAAGGAAGGAGAAATAGTTGTGGAATATGGGAGTTAAGGATGCAAGATGAATTATGGGTGGAGGGAGGGAGTGAAAAAGAAATGAAGCTGAAAAAAGGAGAGAGAGGGAGAGGGAAATGAAGGTGAAAATAGGGAGGGAGAAAGTCATAGGAGCGGTAGGAAGGAGCGAAGGGAGGCGGGAGAAATGAAGGTGGAAAAGGGAAGGGAGAGACGGGGGAGGGAGTGCATGAAATCTGCAGACACAATGAAAGGAAATGTTACCGGATGGAGACAGGGTGAGTGGACGGCTGGGGGATGGAGGTGCATGGGGAGTGTGGTAGGCTGAAGGGGTGGTAGTCAGGGAGGGTGGTAGGCGGGAGGAGTAGTAGATAGGGAGCGTGGGGGGCAGGATGAGTTGTAGGCAGGGAGGTTGGCAGGCAGGGAGGTTGGCAGGCAGGGAGGGTACTACACAGGCAGGGTGACAGGCAGGAAGGGTGAAAGGCAGGGAGGAGGGAGGTAGGGAGGGAGGGTGGTAGGAAGAGAGAGGTAGGGAGGGAGAGTGGTAGGTAGGGAGGGTGGGAGAAAAGAGGGTGGTAGGCATGGAGGGGATAAACAGGGAGAATGGTAGGCAGGGAGGGGGTAGGAGGGGAAGGGAAGGTAAGGATGGAGTAGGGAGTAGTGCAGTAGACAGGGAAGGGGTAAACAGGGAGGGTGGTTGGCAGGGAGGGTTGCAGACAAGGATAATAGTAGGCTGGGATAGTGGTAGGCACAGGGAGGGTGGTAGGCAGGGTTGAAGAGGAAGGATAGGCAGTAAGGTAGGAAAAGATTATGCAGACAAGAAGAGAGGCAGAGGCTGCAAGCTAGTTTTCTTTAATATTTAAAGAGAGACAGAGAGAGAGGCTAACTTATAGAGTCAAGGTTAAGTAAAGATGAACTGAATGAGAGAGGGGGGGGGGCTAATTTATGGAGACAAGGTTAAGTGAAGATGGACTGACTGAGAGAGAGAGAGAGAGGGAGGGAGAGAGAGGCGAAGAGAAAGTAGAGTGACCGAGAAAGGAGGACTAAAAGAGGCGCCTAAGAGAAAGGGTTATGTCAACATGCAACCCCAGCGCGAGATGGGGAAGGGAGGGTAAATATAAATGATAAACAAGGCAAGATAACGTTTTTTTTTTTTTAATATGAAGACAAATATAGAATGAGAGACACGATATTCATGTATTATCTGATTCGTAGTATATTTTTAAATGCTTAAAATTATTGTAAGTGGAACAGTACACTGTTAATTGGCGGAAACCAGAAAAATAGTGTACTCTGATGACAAACTTATTCACAGTAGTAGGACCCTTTCTATATAATATCGAAATGATCTAATTATGCACAGGGGATAATTTATGACTAATCTGAGTAATTAAACGAGCTAAACTAAAGCGAATGTATGGCTTGATGAACTCTTTCATTGCGATGGCATCTTTTTGTGCGTTACTTTTGCTAACTCGAGGCGATGTCAGTCAGCTCGTTGGAGACCTGTTGTAGTGAAAGGGCTGATGAAAACTATACTTAACCCCTTTGTTTTATAAATTCTCTCAAAAACTGAGGAAAAGAGAGTGTGGTGTAGCAAGACTATGGTGAAGAAGACGTCAGCATGCTGAAAGCGTTGTTAATATTTTCACATGATTTTTCCTCAAAACAGACGGAAGAGAAGAAGGAAGACGACGAATCCGGCCTCGACGTGGAGGAAGTGGACACGCCGAAGCAGAAAGGGAAGAAGAAAAGAAAGACCAAGAGGAGGAAGAAGAAAAAGAAGAGGGAGAACGAGTACGCCGACGAAGATGCCGATGATGAGGAAGAATGAAACCAAGATAACGGAAAGATAGCGCGAAATTGGCTCGTTTGTGTTCATATCTTTCATCCTGACCTTGACGAGTGATAATGTAACTCATAACTTCATAGAGCTGCCCTTCCTTGCCTTCTTGACGAAAATTGTGACGATATTTCGTCACTGTTCTCATAATATATTTTTGGCATCGCCAAATTTTAATCCATTTACTTCAAGCAGTTAGTTTAATCGTAGGGCTGGTTAGATTTTACTGTCCCTCATTATGTGAAGATTACTTGATATACTTTTTTTCTGGTTCTGCTTTTATCTCCTGTGCTTTTCTATCCCTGCGTCTAGATCCCTGCCACACCATGTATTAGTGCGAAACATGGCTGGGATGGTGGGTGAAGGATGGACAACCTGAAGACAGATGCAGTTTGACAGTTCCATATTCGTTTGACTTCGGATCCGTTAGTCCAGATAATCTCTTTTCCAAGAGGCCCGCTCCATGCCTCCATAACGTTCACAGTACAGTCGTCGTTAGGAGCTGCATGTATATATATATATATATATATATATATATATATATATATATATATATATATATATATATATATATATATATATATACACTGTATATTCGT